>NC_134408.1:31599499-31610489 GCF_038048845.1 Mixophyes fleayi | reverse complement strand
TGTACTGGACATGTCTAAATGTGCTTTATTATGAGGGGTAAGTGGACTATTCTAAGGGGTTATGGACCTGATTTAGAGTTGCTATGTAAAAATGTGAATTTATATGCGGCATGTAAAATGTGACCTTATATGTGCAAAACAGACCTTAAATGGTTTATATTCTAAATATAATCCCTATTCTATGTACAACTATTTGCTAGATACACTCTACTATGGAAAGGCAATTTCATTATTGCAGTATTGCAAATAAACTTGAATGCATTAGAACTTTTTTTTAAAATGATATGTCATCATCATCATCTATTTATATATCGTCACTAATTCTTCAGTGCTGTACAGAGAATTTATTCATATTAATCCCTGCCCCATAGGAGCTTACAATCTAAATCCCCTATCATACACACACCCACTGAGAGAGACTAAGGGCAATTTAATAGCAGCCAATTAAGCTACCAGTATGTTTTTGGAGTGTGGGAGGAAACTGGAGCACCTGGAGGAAACCCACACAATCACACAAACTGCACACAGATGCCTTATCTGGTTGGGAATCAAACTCATGGCCCCAGTGCTCTGAGGCTGAAGTTCTAACCACTAAGCCACCGTGCTGCCCACAAGTCTACCTTTGTAGACTTTTTTGAGGAGCTACATACATTTTTCTATCTAATTGTGTGTTGGATACGCTCTCTAGCAGAATGCATTTGAGATCGGTCCTATTCTCCAGCTTCAAGAGCCGTACGTAGATAGTCTATGGGCCTGATTCATTAAGGAAAGTTAAGCAAAAGTAAGCAAGTAAGGCAAAACCATGTTGCATTGGAGGGGGAGGAGGGGGAGGTAAATTTAAAATATAATGGCAGATTTATAGTTGGGGTAGGGCATGTCCTAGATCAACTTTAAATATCAGTGTACAAATAAGCTATTAAGCATTTGTGTGCTAAATGAAAAAACACAGGCAGTATTTTCTTTTTGCGCAAAATAATAAACTCATTTGCACCCCTTGCATTGCAAGATGGTTTTGTCCAGAAAACTTGAGTAAGAAAAACTTACTCAATTTTTTGCTTTAATGAATCAGGCCCTATATGTCTATGCCCAGCACCCACCAATGCTTCAGATACTCAGCGTCATCAGGTTTTAACTGACTAGCAGAAAGAATTGTTTGTACTAGACAGTTCAATTTGCTGTAGGCCAGATGGCTCAGTGGTGGGGGCTAGGCACGGGACTGCATGCACCATGAACCCCAAAAATATAATCAGATCCATGAGGTACTTGTTAGATGCACTCTACTAGAAGTATCTAACCTAAGGTAAATAAATAAGATAGTGAATCTATAAACAGGCCCACAAAGGTGGACTCACCCTTTAAGCACAGTTGCTACGTACATTAATTTCAAATATATCATCCATCTCTATAGCTATTGTTTTGACTGTATTTCATAAACAAGCTGCACCTATATTTTAAGAAGTCCCATTATGCTGAAGCCAGGGTAATTGTCTTATATATTATACATCATATTATTCATTATATATAAGTGAAATCGCTCACATTGATTTATGCTCCTGCGTTCTTGGCCCACACAAAACCAGAAGCCTAGGACATTTCAGGATCTCAATATTTTTATATATATTAAGCCTACTAAGCAAAATTATTGCAATTCTGCATTGTTATATGATTTCCTTTGTTGGTTTCCACTGGTGTCAAGAGAAAGCCGGTATTGTGTATTACACTTTAATCAGCAAAAATAACTGCACTTGTGGACATAGTAATAAATTAATAATCATTTAATTAAAATATCAGTTTATGCTTTCCAAAAACGTAGAATACTTGAAACCATTATTAATATTTATTTACAATATTCTGTAAAACATTATATACATATCAATATATATATAAATTTACTACAGTTTATAAAGTCGCTCTGATTATTTTGTTGTTTTTTTAATAAAAAATTTGGTGACGTAATTTCATTGGGATAGGTGAATATTCGAAAACATTACAATTTTATGTGAATTTTAGCATTCCAGCTGTGTTGAGTCAAAATTCATTACAAAAGGAATTAGGCATGCACAATTCTAAGGCGCAATTTGGGCTTATGAGATATTAAGTGAAAGTTTACAATAACATATGTGTGAAATCGATTTCTTAAAATGTAGCTGTTTGGTTAAAAGAAATCCCTTGCGTATATTTGGATTATTGATTTATTAATGAAGACAATGACAAATATCTGCCAGTGGGAAGTATATACATCAATAGAGGCAAAATTACACAGGGAAATAGAGAGAGGACAGAGGACATTATCACCATCATTTTAAACAATCATCATCAGCTATTTATATAGTGCCACTAATTCCACAGCGCTGTACAGAGAACTCACATCAGTCCCTGCCCCATTGGAGCTTACAGTCTAAATTCCCTAACATACACACACAGACACAGAGGCTAAGGTCAATTTGAAGCAGCCAATTAACCTACTAGTATTTTTTTTTGGAGCGTGGGAGGAAACCAGGACACTCGTAAGAAACTCACGCAAGCTCCACACAGATAAGGCCATGGTCAGGAATCGAACTCATGACCCCAGCGCTGTGTGGCAGAAGTGCTAACCACTAAGCCACCAGGCTGTTCGCACAAACTTATACTTAAGGATACTTGAGTATCTCAATCCCTTTTACTTCCCATCGAGCAGTCCACTTTTATTTATCGGAAAATCCCTCTTTTTATTTAAATTTTTCATGTGTGATTTAATGTTACTGAGGCTATATAAGGAAAAAATGCAACAAATTATTTTATAGTCTGTTTTTAGGAAATGATGACAACAAAGGGACTATTGCCATTATATATAATAATGAATATTGTTAAATTATATTAATAGTATGTTTTAGCCAAGTTGCATCCAAGCACACCCTACCATTACCCATCTTCCAGGTCGCCCTAACGCCCTCTATCATGGATTCCCTGGAGCATCATCTATGCTTAAACTGTAATCAGGAAGTTACAGTGATTGTTGCAAGAATTAAACTACATCTCCAACTCCTTCCGTGCAAAAGACAAGGGGATATATTTACTAAACTGGGGGTTTGAAAAAGTGGAGATGTTGCCTATAGCAACCATTCAGATTCTAGTTAACATTTATTTAGTATATTCTACAAAATGATAGCTAGAATCTGATTGGTTGCTATAGGCAACATCTCCCACAAGGAGGATTTATTTTTCCTAGAATCAGAAGAAAATATAATGTCCATAAGCCACTTTAAATCATAGGCAACAGATCAGTTATTAAAATGTACTTGTCTATTATAGAACACACTGCAACATCTCTAGGCAAATCACACCCACTGTAAAGAAGGAAAGAAGAAAATAAAGGAAGAGTGAGCAATTAGGGTGACAAGTAAACTATATAAAGTCTACTAAAGGCTGTATTAAGTGTCTTTCCTGGTGCTCCCATTCCGCATGGCCTGATTAATCTGTCAGCATTCACCGCCACAATTGGGCTGCAACAACACGTCTGCACTATATAAACACATCTATAACTTTTTAAAATCTTTTTATAGGTGACTGTCATTGTTCTTGAGTATACGATAGCACCATCATCACAGAGAGAAGTACTAAACTAATTGGCAAAAATTAACATTCTTCAGCCTCAGCAGCAAAGGGATTAGAGTGGACTTTTATCACCACATGAAAATACACTGGTGTCTTTAAAACATTAAGACATTTTAAGACATTGTCTAGTTGACTATGCGTTAAAAACAGCTATAATCTGCCCCTTTCAATCCTTTTCCCAAAGGACAGTGGCAGGGACCAACTTTTCTTTATACCTTAGAAAAAGGTTTTCCTGACCAGTTTCTTGCGGACAAAACTGACCTCAGAGAAGTTCCCAGGAGAACCGTTCCTTCTGGATATTGGGCATGGATCCTCCTAGGATATGTACTTGCCACTGACTGGTGACGGGCACATTAGCCTTCACCTCTACTGTCATTGTATCACAGTGTTGGGATGAGTTATTGCTAGGAGTGCAGGGTACTGTTCCTTATAGAATATCCATAATTAGGTTCCAGAGGCATTCAAGGCTATGCAGTAACCCTGAAAAGAGGAGTCAACTTTAAGGTGCCACGAGGATCCTTTTGGCACCTTAAAGTTGCCAGAGATATGGGGAGGTGGTCATGGTGAAGAACTCTTTGCATTATGTGGCCAATACTTCTGTTCCATAAGCTGACAGTAATAGTTGGGTGGGTGGTTCTGTGTAAGATATGTTCAGCAGTCATCATCACCATCATCAGTTTTTTATATAGCGCCACTAATTACGCAGTGCTGTACAGAGAACTCACTCACATCAGTCCCTGCCCCATTGGAGCTTACAGTCTAAATTCCCTAACATACACACAGACACAGACACAGACACACACAGACACAGACCGAGAGAGACTAAGGTTAATTTTTAATTTTTTTGAAGTGTGGGAGAAAACCAGAGCACCCGGAGGAAACTCACACAAACACAGAGAGAACATACAAACTCCACACAGATAAGGAAATGGTTGGGAATTGAACTCATGACCCCAGTGCTGTGAGGCAGAAGTGCTAACCACTAGGCCACTGTGCTGCCCAGTCTAGGGGGGATTCCTGTGAACTATATGGTGGCAACTGGAGGGTCTGGATGATCTCTGGGCACTGTATAGCTGCCCATGGGAGTATTTATGTTGTGATGTATGACTGGTTTAGAGGGTTCCTCTGGGTAGTTTATGACTTTTAATGGGGAGATGCCTCTGTACAGATTAATTAGATGTTCAATCCTCATATTCATAGTCTATGGATATAGTTATAAAAGTATTTGATTTTTGCAAAAGCACATATGCTAAATATTTACCTTAGTACATATGTTTCCCCAATCTAAACATGTCAGGTATACAGTTTTTCTTCAGAAATAAGATGCACTGCAAGTTAGATTTTTGCTGTAGTGGCTAACTTGCCACCAAAATAATTTAAAACATTTATGTTCAACTTTTTTCATGTTAAAAAGAGCTTACTTTACTGTGACCCAGTGATGGGTGTGGCTTAAAAATGTTGTGTGATAAACCTGTAGCTTTATGTGTCCTGGAGTTTATGTTTCAGAATCTGGTAATGTTGCTGAATCTGTCTCCTTTCTCTAATGTCCCTTGCATAAAACAGGAGACAGCAGAAAGTAAGGATTCAGGAATGTCATTATGAAGGATTTTATCCTCTCGCAAAAGATACCACATGCAGGGCCCTTTCCATCGCCCCAGAAGGGGGTGTGGCCACACCAGGTTGGTAACTCCTCCCACTACACAGACAGGCTGGGCCCTAGTACTGTGCACCTAGGGGCTGACTGGCAAATTTAGCAGCCTATTAAAACATTTTAAAGGGAAAAAACGCAGATAGCCCATCATCATCTATTTATTTATATAGCGCCACTAATTCCAAAGCGCTGTACAGAGAAGTCATTCACAACAGTCCCTGCACATACAAAACTCCACACAGATAAGGCCATGGTCAGGAATGGAACTCATGACTCCAGTGCTGTGAGGCAGAAGTGCTAACCACTGAGCCACCGTGCTGCTCAACAGGGACCCACTCCAAGGTAGCCTATTATGGGAACAGCCCAGGGGGCAGATGCCCCTTGCCCCTCAGCCCAGCCAGCCGCTGTTTGTACCTGTCCCCCCCCCCCATCTTGGCTCCTGATACCACATGCCTCAAGCGCTGAAAGCAAACAAGGCATGGGGACCACTGATTCTGTTGCTAGAGACCTCCTCCATTTAGATGAATACAACATTCCCATTTATGTGGACTTTAACATGCAAAAATATGTTAACAGAGGACCTGCTCTGACATCAAAGTTGATAATCCCAATGCCTGCTTTATTTTCAACATGTTGTACATGCATTCAGAGAAATCAGATCAAAACCCATTCAAGTGCATTAAAGAAGCAATATGTGAACAAGCCATTCAGAAAACGTGGAGTAAGCATACTACGCATACTCTTTACGTAACTCTCATTTATTTAGTTATCCATAGTTTTCTCTGTAAATTAGATTAAATCTGCTTTGGATAAGACAAAATCATTTGGGATGTTTTGGGATAACTATGCTACATTTGCATGTCTTATTTCAACTATAAGGCAAATAGTTAAATAGCCAAGAAAGTAAGAATCATCATCACAATCATCATCATTTATTTATATAGCGCCAGCAGATTTACTTTATAATTGTGAACAAGCAGTAATAAAACAATATGTATTACATACATACGTAGTGGTAAGAGAACCCTGCTCGCAAGCTTACAATCTATAGGACAATGGTTTGATACACAAGGGTAAGTGCAACATCATATTGAATATTTCTCCAGCTAGAATGCAAAGGTTACAAAGTATTGAGTGGGCTGTATGCTCAGTTACACAACTATGTTGGTCAGAGGGTTATTGTCTTGTGTTAGCTGTGTAGAGGGTGGTAATAGGGTAACCTAGGGTGTCAAGGATAAGCCCCTCTGGCTACTCCCTGATTTAATATATAATCCTATATTCCAACAGTCAGACAATATATCACCTCTATTTCGTCAGGAAACCGCTCCTGAACCCTTTTATCTGTCACAAACTGCCCTCTGCGCACTCGTGACTTGGTAGCTTACTGTAAGGAAACACACAGGATTCCAGACCGATTCTCACATTCACCTCTTCCTCTAAGGCTACAGATTTCGCTGGTCCCTTTCCCAACACAAACACTCGCTTCCACACCTCTCTGCCAACTGCCACCACATACACATGCTACATATAAGGCCCGTAGCAAAGCTATGACTCCATTATCCAATTGGGAACACTCGGTGCTCTGGTAGCTAAACAGTTAACCCTTCTCACTCTGGTTTCTAAAGAGTTAACCCTAGCCAAGTAATCTCTCTCTCCTAAACAGGCAACAGATTCATTTAGAGCAATAAGAACTATTAAATGGTTAGATTTAATATGCAAAAAGTACAATGCTTATAGTTTAATAAAAAAAAACAGTTAATAAACAATTAACATAACATACACAAGCAAAACAGTTTAAAATAAAGGGATTAAATTCAGAGTATAACTTACAGTGAAGTGGTATATTCTGAGCCAAGGGAAATTGGCTTGAAGATGGACAGCTTATCAATGAATGATTGATTTCCCAAAAGACAAATATAGAAAAATATATTTTATTTATACTATTAAATTGGGAAATTATAATTTATGTTGAACACTATGCATTTAAATAAAAGGCATGTAACTTTGGTCGCACGTATGCCCATATTCAAATACAAGTGGATCTCAAAATATGTTTCCATTTGAATCTGGGTATAAGTACGCTCTGTCCTATGTTATCAGACAGAATAGACTGCAGAATACGCACATGCATATGTGCAATATAAAGTCCCAAAGTCAGAATGCAGCCAAAAATAAACATTTTCTAAAAGAAATGACCAACTCATAATACGATAATCATTAATAAAAATGTTTTAATTTTTGTTCATTTCTTTGCATTAAATTAGGATGTTCTTAATGCGCACTGTACATACAATACATTTTTTTTAGCCTCTCTTACTTGCATACACGTTATGTGCGTTCTAGTGGCATGCATACGTGTAGTCATCACTAGCAGTCGGTACTTACACCTGCCCTATAGCTGGCTCAAATGATACGGCTAAAAAACACGTATGTACAAGATGCTGAGAGCTTGAATCGCCTGCATCCGCATCATTTAGACTCTAGGGTGCCGCCATATAATAGTACTCATCCATGATTTTCAATTAAAACATTTTTTATTATTTATTATTTATTATTTTTTTATGTAGTTTGTTTTATTAGAGTATCTTTGGTTGTTACACAACAACCTTTTAAGGAGCAGCGATCAATTTGTATTATTGAATACTGACTTGTGTGTTAACAATTTTTATACTTTTTAATTAGTGCACCAGTTGAGATGTCAATTAATTGGCTAGCGCCCTGTTTATTCCCTCTTTCGGGGAGTTCTGATTTGCTGTTGCATCCGCATTGGCACGCCCTTGGCACACCCTTACTGTACATTGCCAACATACAGCCAGCCCTTCCCTGCCCCGTTCTGCCCTTCACGCCATTCACAGTCCTAAGTGTAATTTGCGCTCACACATGTATTGCATGCAATTAGGGCTGCCATCAAAAACTATGGGACCCAGCACTAATTAATCTGGCGGGGCCCCCCTCCCTGGGTCCAGTACTAATTAATCTGGCGGGCCCCCCTCCCCATACATGTGCACCCCTCCATCTTCGCCATACATGCGCCCCCTATCCCTCATCACAGTACATTACCCCCCACTCACTTATCACAGTAAATGTTCCCCTCCCCCCAAAGTAAATGTCCCCCTCCCCCCTCTCCCCCCCACAGTTAATGTGTCCCCCCCCCACAGTTAATGTCCCCCTCTCCCCCCACAGTTAAGGTCCCCCTCAATCACAGTTAATGTCCCCCTCTTCACCCCACAGTTAAGATCCCCCTCTCCCCCCCAATCACAGTTAAGGTCCCGTTCTCCCTCTCTCCACAATTAAGGTCCCCTTAATTGTGGGAGATTCGGCACGCAAAGGTACTTTAATCTGAAGATGAATCAAGCCCTATGTTATTAATATTGCAATTAATATTATTATTCTTTGTTTTTAAATGTACCATCATAGCTGTGAGATGCGTCATTTAACCACTTATGGCAGTATGGTGACTTTGAGAGGTCAGTAGTACGTTTAGAGAAGCAGTGAATCAGCAAGAGATGCTTCTAGTTAGATAAACAAAACAACACACATCAGAATTCATTACATTTTGCCCATGAAGATGGTTTTCAAATCAACTTACAAAGTGAAATACAGAAAGTCGGTTCATAGGGGTTTATTTAAAAAAAAAAAATTGTAAATGGCTAAAATTGTCTTTCAAAATGTCATTGTTGAACAGCAAATTTTATATAAAAAGTCAAAAATAACAAATCTAAATAAATCAACGTCATAAAAGACTTTCTAACTCTGAAATGTCTTTTAAATTTACTCATTCAGCTTTAACTATAAATTATTGCGATTTGCCAAAAACAGAAATATTTAGTGTATAATTCAGCTAACAAGTGATGAAAAACATTTGCTCTTTTCTAGCCAAACAAAATATTACCCCCTACTAATAAGTATCAATGCAAAGTTCGAAAATATGCCTGGCCTCTAGACATAAAACGTCACTATATGGTTTACCGTCCACTTGGAGAAATATAAATGCTATTTATAATTAAACTATAATTTGTTTCAAGACCCTGTACATTCCCTATTATCTCCACCGATGTTAGGAAATCTCAATAAACACAAGTCACATTAGCAGTGAATTCACTACATAAATGTTTTGTAGCCATGTGAAACTCGCATATTCATTTTGATTCCCCTGCTTCTGACTCCTTATTCCGTATATTATTTTATCACTCTAAATAATTTGAATAAAATGCATATTTGTATTCTATTATGTCCTTCCTTTTGCTTCCCTAACTCTCAAAGCATTATTATATAATGAATTATGGTTATAGTTCCATAGACAGAGGCTTTATTTAACAGCACAATCTAAAAATGCAGCAACACGGTATTAATTATCTAAATAGTATATTACTGGAGACGTTTGTTTTTGCGTTGACTTTATTGATGGCCTCTAATTCTATCCAGATGTGATGAATGTTAAGAGCAGTCTAAGCTCCAATACGATACAAAATACATATACCAAAGACTATGATAACATAAAATAATCAAATTGTGAATCTGAAGGCAGACACAGGAACAGTTTCTGATTTCATTTATTTTTTAATTGGACCTTTCACTTACACACACTGGAAGTGAACATCTTGCAGGCTGAACCAGTATACAGCCAATCAGTTTGCTAGGAACCAGTGACATTACTGATAGACTACCTAACTTATTGTACTGCTTTCTAGTTAATACTAATTGACAGGTTCCATTCTTATGACTATTAGTTAAGGCCTTAAATTGGCTGCCTCCACTGAGTGTAGATGACTGGTCCACTTTAATATACAGCAGAAGTTTTTAACCTTTAGGTTTGAACTCAGTACATGGCTCTTCATGTTATTTGGGGTTGGTCCAAATTCTAAGTAGAAAAATCTGTATACTAAAGTCATGAACCAGATGCCCCCATAACATGTCCTGACTTTGTCAAACATGCCCTCAATTAAATATTAATATATCTATGAGGAAATCACTGATCTCGGAGAAACGCGTAAGGTTTTTATGCTGGTACTACACTGGTCATGAGTAATCTTTTTCATGAATTAATTTCTCTGTCAGAGTGGTCTGTTGTCAATGTGACTCATAGGTTCCTGAAACTTATAAATCATCTGAAGTAGCTTCTTTAGTACTGTGTCCTTTATGTTTAATGGGAATTGACTATTCATAAGGAGAGATTATTTTTCCTCTATGTAGTCAATGGGACTCTATTTTTCTTAAAGTGAGATTTGCACTTAGAGGATTCCAATAGAAACTGTTCTTAAAGAGAGGTTTCCCAATTGAGGAGTATTATCAAAATCATGCTATATTTTGGTATATGTTTAATATAATTTGGTGCACAATTAGAGGTCAAGTAAATCCGGCTCATATTCTATTTATTAATACATTCAATCAACACCAGCACTAATTTCATCTTTAAATGTATGCCTCTGTTTGTGCATTGCTCTTACCATAAATTATTAGGCTCTGTCCCCTTTACCATAGTAGAAATTGGAACTATCTCATGAATACTACTAAAATTCATAAGTATGCTATTTTGTACTACTAATACACACATTATTAATCATATTTAATATTATATTGTGCAAGCCACCAATTTATTATACTGTCACAGTTTCAATGGATCTGGTGGATCCTCATAGCCTGCTTGGCTTAGTGCTACCCTACAGGGAAGCGCAGAATCTAACAAAGCAGAAGGTGTTCGCCAGGGACCCGCGCAAGGAGGTATAGACGGGGCTTCCGCCCCAC
>NC_134408.1:31561999-31594499 GCF_038048845.1 Mixophyes fleayi | reverse complement strand
TGTTTACGCATCTTTTAAGTGGAAATTAGCTTGATGCATAGATCCCATTGTCTGATAATATAGGGTACTTAATAAATCTGAAGTATATCCAGACAACTATGCTAAACTGCCCAATATGCAGGTTTTACCCCAGGGTAAGACTTGACTCAGCAGCTACATATGTGCTTAGCTTTCATTTCCATTGTCTGATAACAAGTCAAATAGCTCTTTATTGACCATGGGCAGCACAGTGGCCTAGTGGTTAGCACTTCTGCCTCACAGCACTGGGGTCATGAATTTGATTCCCGACCATGGCCTTATCTGTGTGGAGTTTGTATGTTCTCGCCATGTTTGCGTGGGTTTCCTCCGGGTGCTCCGGTTTCCTCCCATACACCAAAAACATACTGGTAGGTTAATTGGCTGTTAACAAATTGACCCTAGTCTCTCTCTCTCTCTCTCGATCTGTGTGTGTATGTTACAGAATTTAGATTGTAAGCTCCAATGGGGCAGGGACCAATGTGAATGTACAACGCTGCAGAACTATTGGCGCTATATAAATAACTGGGGATAACGATAACTGAGCCAAATCCCTTAACCATGGAAAGCATAAGATAGGGAGAGTAATCTATGTTGCTGTGCGGAATATTACAAATTATTGTTTCTCAAAATGATTGTAAAAAATAAGGGTTTCCCCCTTAACTTCTAATGTATGGAGGTAATTTCATCAGTGCCGCATGGTCCCCAGTTTGATGTATTCTTGTCACAATCATTTACATTGACTGAAATAACAATGGGGCTGTTCTAGGCTCTGGATGACAGGTTAAACAACCGTAAAACTGCACGGAACAGTCTGGGGTTTTTTTTTTATTAAAAATCTGTCTGCAATCATTTCAATATTGTGTGCTTAGGAATATGAAATTCACTGTATTTGATGGTTGAAATGACGCTTATAGTTAATGTGATATGATAGAAGCAAATGTCAATAATCTTCTCCTATGACCTCTGCAGATTTCATTACATGGAAAAAAAAATCTATTTTTCAATATGGGTTTAGCGTGTAATTTAGAATTTTTTTAAGCAGATTGTATTCATTGCTGTAGTATAGACCAAAACCCCCCACATAATTCAATATATGCTTAAACCAAGGAAAATGTCCGTTGCTTAGCAGAGCAAGGCTTTAAAGCTTTAAAATAGTTTTGATATTCTGCAATAGAGGTTGAACTATAATGTTCTCTTACTGCACTGCCCTGTTTTGGCTGCCGGATTACCCTTTTATCCAGAAAATTACTAATTTCTTCACAAGTCCAGGTCACCGACTTGATGCTGTAATTAAACTGCCCCATTAACAGTATTATAGCTTGCAACAAAACACTTTTGTGCAAAACAATTGTCTCTCTAGCTTACACTGTGATTGCATGTGGGCATATTCAATAGTTTATGTATTTATAGTATACTATTCCTTTATTTTATTTTTGTTGGATATAATTGCTGCATTTGTTGGATACAACAACAACAACATTTAGAATATTTCTAATGATCTTGTAGACGTTACTGTATAACCATTGAATCTATGTTGCAGGGTAACATCTCATGAACAAATAAAAGTGTAGGCATACTGGGCCTATCGCAGAGTTGAATGTAGGTCCGCTTGCGTAAGGTAAATTGTGTGATTTCGCTCTGCGCATGCCCACAAAAAAACCTGCAAGCACCTACGCCTATGCAGAGTTGTGTCGGCTTGCTAACGCAGACCGAGTACAGTGACTGTACAGTGAGTATAGTTCACGGCTGCCTTCTCTCGTTGCATTGCGAGCCGGTGCAGACAGTAACGCAAAAGCAGATACGCTTTTTACAGTCATATTATTTGCACGTTGATGACTCTTGCCTCACTTGCTAACGGCTTCTGATTGACTGATTGCGCTCTCCCCTCTGAAGCTTTTAGGTGCTTTCTGTATTGATTGTGCCTACATTATCGGATTCTGCGTGTGTATCTGCAAAAAATGTTTTTATTACTTTCATGTGTACGCGAGAAGGAAGGTAATAACCCTGTTGCATAATATGACGCCTAATAGCATATATACATTTTTCCCTATGAAAACAAATGTTTGCAAAGTTTTATTATGCTTACAACCTGGTTCTATGTGTATGTAGGTGTAAGTATGCCTGCCATAATACTAACGCATTTTACTACAAATGCAAAGCTGGAAGAATTTTTTTGCAAATACATATTTGGGCCATAATTTACACCTAATTTGCATTTAACTCTGCATCAGGCCAACTGTATATAAAAGAACATTTTAAAGCGCTCACAAATAAATACACAATATCTTCAATATAATGGTAAGACTTAAAATAATTGTAATGTGCTATGGTGAGGATAAACATTCAACACTGACATGTCTCATGTAATCAACATAAAGGTGGAAGTGTTGCTTTTGTTGTGTATCAAGAGGATGTATTTCTGGGTTTTCCAAGTTAACAAGGAAGGAGGATGGGAAAGGCACGAAGGTTGTGGAAGGGAAGTGGCATATATTAGAATCATTGATACAGTTGTAGGATTCTGTAATACATTTTACGTATAAGTTCTAAACCACGGTAATACTAACAGGAGTACTCACAGTGATTTCTTTAGCATCTCTCT
This sequence comes from Mixophyes fleayi, assembly GCF_038048845.1. Lineage (NCBI taxonomy): Eukaryota > Metazoa > Chordata > Amphibia > Anura > Limnodynastidae > Mixophyes > Mixophyes fleayi. The sequence continues at coordinate 31,591,882 of NC_134408.1, read as the reverse complement.
CAAAATGCGTTAGCGCTTTGCTTTAACACAACATGGATGAGTAACACGTCTGCATGCGATAAAATCATGTCTGTACTGCATGTTTTGATTGCCAAAAATGGCTGTGAGTTATAGAAAGGTCTTTTTTACTATAAGTTCTGCGCAATTATTTATTGTCGTCAGCTCATAGGGGATTTCTCCATAAAATCCATGAACAACGCAAAGGAAATAATTCTTTGCCTTTGTAACTTTACACCAACAGTGCTAACCACAGACTCTGATCTATAAACAAATTCCATGGTGCCTTTGTAATTCACTGGTATGAATATGAGGTCCATTGTTAGCTCCATGCTAGCTGTTAGGGGTAAGGGCCTTATAGACATATGGTAAGGCCCTATCCTCTACTAACTCTGTATCTTCTTACTCACTCATCTTCTGGGTCAACCTTGCACTTGCTTTATGGACACCCGCAATATGTACTGACTTTTGCATATGTAGAGTCATGCCTTGAATTGTAATCCTCCTATTGTTATGCTCAGCTGGTAGTTAAGATAACGAACCCTAATTTTATTATTGTTCACTTTGTAATTATTTAAAATATTAAGAGGAGGTGCACAATAATATTGTTGTTGCAGGAATGTGTGTACCATCTATAAGTGTTCTGTTATCGTCTTATCTCCTAATACAACAGCTTGTGGGGCAGACAGAGAGCTGGTCTAATCTCCACAGGGTTGTATCCAGGGCTGGAGGTCTGAAGAAATGACAGAAGCAATAAAATGTATGCACTGGAGGTGTCTTTTTTCAAACTCTTTAACTATGTAACTATACGTAAGAGAGGAAGAAGACAGAAATCATAAGCCATATCTAGCATACACATTCCTCTGCGCAATTAAACAAAGAAAATGTTTGAGCAAAATGAAGATGTAGATGGAGTTTATTGTATTTTGCAGTAGATGAAGAACAATGAAACGCGTAAGGAGATGGAGAGCAATGGAGAGTAATGGGATAAAGGGTAGGGTTTTTTTTTAAGGACCGCCCTGGCTGTGCTCTATTGTAAAGTTTCATAGTGTTTATGACGCTATATAAAAATTATTGGTGTTTGGTAAAGGTGTCAGAAAGGCTCATTTACGGACAAAAATATGGACCTGTACAGCTTCTCTTTTTGTGCATGTGCAGCTATGAACGCATTTCATGGAACACCCACTTCCTGGTTCTTAGAACTGGCCCCAGAAAATCAATCTGCTACTTGCTTTTCTGATTTTTAGGTCTACCTGAACATTCACACTGTGGAAACAGTGAAATTTCACTTCTCTACTAACACTTTATGACTACCCCCTTCATTCATTTAAATTTTTCTTCTAAAATACAGCTCGGTTAACTTTCATTAATATCCTAAATTAATCATTAGTGTGAGGGGACATCGGCACTGTCTTTACTACCTGTCACTTTTGTATGTGTGCATGTTTTTATTGCAATAGTCAAAGAATGCTTAGAATTGTGCTTTAAAAATATAGGACAAGGTCTAATCTCCGGGACCTAAGAGGTGCTGGAAAAATCAAGTCCTTTTACTGGGAGAAAAAGGCTGTGCGCCATCCGCTAAGCAGGGATCCCCCTTAATGCACCTTCAACCCATTATCTCATGTAAATAATCCTGTCGCTAAAAAGGAAAATGTAATTACTTCCCATGGGTGCAAAAGTAGTTGTGTAATGTTAGAACATAGCATTTGCTCTTTTTGCATTTTCATAAATGAGTGTTAGTGTTTAGCTTTGTATGTAGCTTGAAGGTCAAAATACAATACACATTTTACCACAACAAGTGTTTTTAGACATTAACATATTCCATATACACAATGGTTTTCGTGGTTACCAAATGTTTTCATTTATAACTAAGATTGTCAATGTCATAAAAAGGATCAATTGTAATTTATTTATGTGGGTCAATCTCCCTGATATATAATTCATCAGGCAAACCCCAAAATCATCCACTATTTCTGCAAAAAAGACAAAAATACTAAAACAATAGACAGAAATATGTATGAAAATGTTTTTATTTTATATGACAAAAAAATACATTATGCAGTTAATAAAAGCCCGAAACATCAGAAGCTGAAGGAAAGTCAAATATTAGAATTTTCCAATGATTCTAATGAGAAGAATGTCATTCAGATGGCTGACCCCATGAAATGCAAATGTATTACACACCTGAGATACTCGCTAATCACACAGCTAATCACTTGGCAGTACGCTTGTGATTTCAATCAGCCTGGATTTTGATTTTTCCGATTAGTGGGATAAAAAGCAGTACCCAGCAGAACATTTTGTTATGTCAGGATATGCGACCTCTTGTACTTCACTGATCTGCACTGCTGCTTATGTCAGAATGCAGAGGCTGTTAGATCCTCATCTTAAGCTTATCATGGGAAACCCTGCACAATCCGCCAAAGGTTAACCAGTCTTTTAGGTTCCAGACAGATGAATTCAGAGGGTGATTGAAAAAAGCAGTAGAGTGGTACCAAGTGCCTCACCTCATTACCTGTTCCTCCAGAAAGGCAGTTACAGAATAACTCGGTTTGATGAGAGGGAATCATGGAGAGCGGTTTTTAAATGACTAATTATTGTAACTAGCTATCAGAGATTTGTAACCTGAAAAGGTACCTGAGATGACAGTATTCATAAAACATGGATTTACACTATTTCCAAATTAACTTAACTTTTGAAAAAGAGATCTCAAAAGTTAATGCAGTACAATGGTTGATAGGCACCGGAATTTAATAAGACTCTCACCCACTGATATTTATATAGTTTATTAAGTGATTTTTTTTTAGAAAAGATTTATTGACCTGGGATTATTGTCTGAGAGAACCCTGGTTCTTTCTTTTTCGTGAATGCACAATTGTTAGATTTACTTGATGAAATCCTTTATTCATCTATTGTGTTATACCTGAAATAGATAAAATCATACACTGCTGAATGCAAACAAAATGGATCTAGTAACAGGTGATATTTTTATGCAGTGAATTATTCAATTCTATTATATAGGCACAGGGGGTTAATTGCCTCACAATTCATCCAGATAGACAGTACCTGCTCTGCAAAGGAGTAACATCCTGTCTGGTAACTATACAATTATTATTACTACCATTTATTTATATAGCGCCACTAATTCTGCAGCGCTGTACAGAGAACTCACTCACATCAGTCCCTGCCCCATTGGGGCTTACAGTCTAAATTCCCTAAAACACACAGACACAGACTTGGGTCAATTTAATAGCAGCTAAACAACCTACCAGTATGTTTTTGGAGTGTGGGAGCACCTGGAGGAAACTCACGCAAACATGGGGAGAACATACAAACTCCTCACAAATAAGGTCATGGTCGGGAATTGAACTCATGACCCCAGTGCTGTGAGGCAGAAGTGCTAACCACTTAGCCACCGTGCTGCCCATACAATGCTCCCTCCCTGCAACATATTCACTAGGATACAGTTAAACACAGAAACTGCATGAACACAGAGTTCTCACAGGTCCTGCACTATGTCCTGTATTCATGAGTGTCACACTAAGCCACACCCCTTTATATGTTCCACATTAAGCTCCTCCCTCAAAGCAGGATCAATAAACCCTACCTTCTTTGTCCATAGGGATACGAAATATAGTCAAATGCACCTACACATTTCCACACAGGGCACACGTTTAAACGCTTTCCGTGCTGTGCGGAGGAGAACATGGCCGTCTTTGGGTCTGTGAATATATTTAGCTATGCACCAATTCTACTGAATAATAGATAAAACGACAAAAAAATAAAGAGAAATACACAGTGTCGGACTGGGATGTGCAGGGCCTATTATTGCCTTCAGGGACGAGCAAAAATTCTATATTTTAAATAGCACACATCCTTTGTACCATCTTTACACAATAAGCTACTATGTTGACATATGGATTTAATACTCTGTAATGACGGAGGGCAATAAAAAAAAAATTCTGTGTTTTCCTTGTATCACACATGCTATATGAGCCTATAAGAGCTTACAGCCCACCAGAGGATTCCCTGGTAACTTCCATTGACAATATAATCATGGAAATACACGTTTTCTGTAAAGGATTTCCGTGAACAATTAGCCCAAAAAGTGTTAGGAAGAACCTGTACTAATAGAATGACATTATTAATTTCTTGATTTTACACTGCATATTTTACTTATACTGATTGATATTTGGCAAATAACAATAATTAATATAAGGAGAATAGAGAGAGTGATGCCCTAAACACTTCTATAAGTCCACAGTATTTGTTGTTTCGGCTACTCTCTCCCCCCTTATACTGCCTCACTGAAGGTAAGGTGTATGTATGGAGGCAGAGCACCGAAAGGAGAAAAGTTCCTTAGATCCGATGTGTTCAAATTGTTTAATCACAAGGCAAAATAAGTGCACTTACAGGATCACAGGAAAATGAAAGCATGTATTGGGTTAACCCTGGAAGTTTCATTGTTACTTGTTTCGGTTTGCTCCTCCCTCAGGTCACTCAGGGAACATACAATATCCCGCCTCCATCTTAAGGAGGGGCAAACGCAGGATTTGTAGAAGGGGGTTTCCACAACACGCGCCAGTGGGCGTGACCAGCATGCATGGGGGCGTGGCTATAATTTTAGACAGTGCTTGGCTGCTCTCCAACTCTTCCTATCCCCATAATATACACGGGCAATGCTGCATGTACTACTGTTAGGTGCACACAGCTCTCCCTTTTCAAGCAGAGCCGTGTGAAGCGGGGGCAGGGTCCAGCCATCTCAATTAAACAGTGCCCCAGGCTTGGAGGGGGGTTTCCAGGCACTCTGGGAGAGTTGGCAAGTATGACCTAAATGCTGAGCCAAATTTTTTCCCTAACATTCCCATTTTACATTCTCTTATTTTACACTTTCCCAGAATGAACATATTTGCTTTTTGGTTTTTTTTAATACAGTACGTTCCAATGGGCATATCTCCCTCAAATTATAGATGAACTTTCTCAACATTTTACAAAATAATACCTAGACACAGTATTTGGATTATTTGGTGCAGTATTTTTATTTATTGTTGTGTATGACTGCAAGTGTTCAGTATGTTTTCTTAATGGAAATTCCACCTTGTGAAAAAGTTTTGCTTGCTCAGAACTGGGTTACAAAATAATACATAAAATGTTCAGTGCTAATACCTTTTATCCTTGCACTTATACCTTAATGATTAAACACTTAATACCTTCTTATCTAAAATAATGACACGGACACCAGATATAAGTTTGGCAAAAAGGGGAGTATTTATTTTGTGGAAGAATTTTATTTTAAAACTCTGAATGGCGACGAGAGCGAAGCAGTCAGCTAACGACTAAACTTTTAACTAATACAGCGTAAGGTGAAACAATACCGCTGTCCCAAAACTTTACGGATCCCAAGTCTTTACGATTGGTCGGTACTAAACTTGGCGTTATGGTGACTGCCCCCTTCTGGACTCACATTGTCACATACGACCGGATATCCTCCGCCCCAGAGGCCAAGAGCCAGGTTACTGCAAAAGGGGCAGTGACGTGCGGCCAATTAAACGGTAGTACCTTCGCTTAGTCGCTGACTGCATTGCTCTTCTACCCACTGTGCCTTGTCCTAAGACAAGGACTTAAATTTAGTATAACCAGCTTATGCCGGGCGGGAGGGAGGTATCTGACATCCAGGACAAAGTGAGAGCCAGCCCCCAGGAGTGATAGGCTGGCTGACACCAATTGTTTAACCCCTAATGCAGTGCTGATGAAATATAGCACAAAATTTTAATTGCCCTCAGCTTAGGGCTTCACTTTAACAAGTATAATACAACAATCTCACCTGCAAGTTCCCTTATTTGTTTTTACCTTCTTGCAGTTTGAAGTGTTTTTAGACTTTTTATTCATTTTACCTCAATATGGACAACTTAAAAAACACCGGACTGAGCAATTTGCATTTCTCTACCCAATATTCTCAGGGTGAACATTAAATCGTGGATCCCTGGGAATCAAACTCATGACCCCAGTGCTGTGAGGCAGAAGTGCTAACCACTAGGCCACTGTGTTGCCCATGCTGATGCTGCTTTTGACAGCTATCAGTGGTGAATTGGAATAAAACAAATGGGCGTTCCATACCATACAGGACAGTGCATGATTGGTTGTGAGCTTCTCATCATCAGCTATTTATATAGCGCCACTAATTCCGCAGCACTGTACAGAGAACTCACATCAGTCCCCATTGGAGCTTACAGTCTAAATTCCCCAACATACACACACACAGACAGAGAAAGAGACTAAGGTCAATTTGATAGCAGCCAATTAACCTACCAGTATGTTTAATCCCAACTAAATATATACCAACGACTGCGACAGTGAATGCCCCTTCTTTTTTTAAACCTGCTGTCAAAAGCAGTGTCAGCAAAGGAGGATACGCAACTCCTTATTCAATGTAATTTGTAAACTGGTAAGTATTATACAGGCAATAAAATAAATACTAGGATTGTTTAAATAAAGCTTAGCTTATGATACGTTCACATCTTAGGTTAATGTAAAAGCAATAGCTGCTTCCTTATTTGTCCTTTTCCAGTGTGATGATAAGACTATTGTCTTAATAAATAAAATCTCCTGTCCTATATAATATATGGTTTAGTGCAGCCCAAGCTGTAAATTATAAGGATATTAGTCACCACCGAGAAGTTCTGTGATAATATCAATGCACAAGCAGCGGACGAAGCGCTTTTATACAGGTTACGGAAATCCATTACAATTTCATATAGCTGTAATTCTTTGCAGAAGAGGGGGTATCATTTCTTATAATAGTCAAGTTTATAAAGCGGTTTGCTTATAATATACAAGTTTTCATGCAGACTGAAGTTAGGATATTGCAAATTCCACTCTGTAGATAGATATTATTTGCAGGAGTTTAGCTAACGACTAATAACCCTTGTGTATTATAGCATTATTAATCATAATAGCAAGCTGCACAGCTTGTCACCAAGGTGTGTCTTGTGGATATACTGCTCACCATCCTTGCTTGGGTAACTTTCTTCCATGTCCCACTCCTCTCCTCTCTGCTTAGGCACCATTGCTAATCATATCCTTTCTCACATTTCCCCAGGTGGACTGGTCATTAACTCCTGTTGATATGGGGATGTTTAGGTAAATGAGGATGTTTGTGAAAGGGAGACTCTGCACCTCTTGCTGCCCCAAGAATAAATTACCGTGACTGTTAATGGGTTCATGCCCTTGATGCTCGTAAATCGCCTAACTGTGGCCGGGGCAGTGACAAGGGACTTTGATCTGGTCTCCTTGCTTTTCCATGAACAGGAAGAGGAAGGGGAGAATTGTCATGGGCTAGTAATCACCCCAACCTGCAAGTTTTCCACTCTGCTGAAACTATAACAGCCTCTTAAAATCAATCAACTGGCCTTTCCCATTCATCAGCCTGTTTTCACTTCCCAGAGCCACGATTAGCAGCAATCCCCAGTGTCATCTTCAATACAGCATTGTGTAAAGTCCCCGTACGGCGGTCATACCGCGGCAAAATTGCCCAACTTCTTCAATTTCAAAAGTGTCATTTTGTGGTGAAATGTACAGGATTGCATAATCTACCCAAACATATTCTAATATAATAATGGATTAAACGATAATTCCACATAAAATGAAAAAAAATATTTTAATTGGAGTTAAATAAGAAAACGTTAAAAAGTTACACTTAGCTTAACTTAGCACCAATTGGCGTTACCCAGATACAGCATACTAAGTTTATATCTTGTTTTGTGTTTTAGTTTTGGTTAGAATCCTTCATTAATATTTCATTTATTTTTCTAAAAAATATTCAAGTAAAACCTGTATTCGCGGTTATTGTACTGCAAAGTTCCATTCATTTGCATGTTTATTGGATCAGAATGCCATGTATTTTGTTTGCGCTTTTCATGCCACTTTCATGCTTAATGTCGCATCATTACGACACCTCCTGATTCCTCACGGAAATGTATTGTTTCCGCAAAGAGATGCTTGTAAAATGCATCAAAACCTGTAAAACGCCTATCAGATTTCTGATGTTTGTTTTACAGGCACGTTCTATTCTTTCTATAGAAAAGTGCCCACTCCACCAAATATGTCGCATGCCTTCTGAAAAATATACAGCAGTAACAGTGAACTGCAAAACTGACTCTAAAAACATACTAGTAGGTTAATTGGCTGCTAGCAAATTGACCTTAGTCTCAGTCTTTGTCTGTGTGTCTGTGTATGTTATGTATGTTAGGGAATTTAGACTGTAAGCTCCAATGGGGCAGGGACTGATGTGAGTGAGTTCTCTGTTCAGCGCTGAGGAATTAGTGGCGCTATGTAATTAGATGATGATGATGATGATAATGACTAACGTATACAGTATCTGTCGCCAACACACAGAAGAAGAAGACATTTTTTCCAGCTTAAAACGATATTCACGTTACTAGTTCAGCTTTATGCTTTACTGGTGTCACTGGTTCCTGGTGACGTGATAGGCTGAATTCTCATAAATTTTGACGGTTACAGTTGCATTTAGATATTTCATAGATTTGACTAAATAAATATGAGAAAGACCAATCAATAAAATATTAAAACAAAACTAAAAAATTAAAAATAAATAAAAAATAAAGCAAAGAACAGCATAAAACCATTTATGTATTGCCCCTATAAGGGTGTATGTAGCCCTTAGCCTGTACCTGTCTAGGCCGTTTCGGTAAATCACTATGACAAGCAGGAAAATTATATTACATAATGGAAGTACTGTATTTATATCACACAATGATAACTTGAACATTACATTTATTAATGTGAGTGGTCTGTTCCGATTTTTTCTATAAACTGCAGCAACAAGGGCAATTTGACCAATCAGTTAGGTAACTTGTTAGCCACATTTTGCAACCATCATGCAGTGGGAGGACAGACTTCAAATCCACCAGTTATGCTCAAAATCCCATCCAGATTGTTTTCTCTTTTCTTTACTAAACAACAGAGTGAACCCACAGCCTTACTGAACTGCACAAACCTCTTAGTTTCTTAGCAGATGTTCGGATTTGCTCATTTGCTCTACACGTCTTCTCTCTTCGCTCTGGCGTCATGCCGCTAATTTAGTTCCTCTTAGCGGTGTAAAGACATATGAAAGTATCAGCAAATTAATTCCTGCACTGGAACTGTTAAATGTCTTTACACAGCTAACATTTGGTATAAGGCAGTGAGGGTGGACAGAATGCTCTGCTGTACCTCGCATAGCTTATTGGGTCCTCCTGTGTGGAGGCCTGATCTCCTTAGGGGTCTAAAGGCCGACATGTTGGAGGTCCCAGAGGAATTGACCCTCACTGTGTACTTTTGGGTTAGGGGTGTCTGCATGCTGAAAAGGTCATTTGCATATAATTATATATATATATATATATATATATATATATATATATATATACACATCAATGCATTCCACTCCACCAGACTCAAACTTCACAACATGTCAATATGATAGCAGTAGGTCTTTTGGCACAAGAACTTATTTTATGATATAACACTTACTCCAGAGAGATGGATAACTCAGGAGAGACTCAGAGAAGACTACCCTTATGGCATGGCTTGACAAGCTGGATGTACTATACATTGATTGACACAATGAACAGGTGTTTTTGACTAACTATAGCTCAGTTGCAGTAAGTGGATTTACATGTGAAATATAAATCTTCCCTGGAAACAAAAAGGTGCTAAGATAACACAGCCAAGTTACCACTGCTGAACAATAAAACTCTGTCAGCCCTTTGTGTAGCAATGAGCAGCTGTCAGACCCAAAACAAGAAGCATATCTTTGGTTTAAGGAGGGCTTGCAGGAAAAAGCTGTGGTTCACATTGGAATAGTTGATATAAATGTACTAGGCCCTTTTGAGATTGGGCAGGTGTAACAGCACACATTGAACATCACTCCTAACATATACTGTATGTCACTGCAGACACTTAGAAGACCATAATGCTCAAACCAATCCTCGCATTCACATTAAGCTTATGGACAAGACAGCACGGAAGCCTGATACACTTTTGCTAATGGTCTGCACTGAAAACGTAAGTATTGTAGGATCAGAGGTTACACTCGTAGTTCCATTAGTCTTGTCTACAGGTACATTGATGACTTTTACATCTACAGATTTTGTTTGTTTGCTATTTTTTTTTTTTTAAAGTAACAGAGTGAAGTCTTCAATATTTCAATTTCAAATTCAATTTCAAAATGTAGACATGGTTATATCCATCTTTACTACCTGTTTCTGGGGTAAAGCTATTAGACATTTAGGGGTATATTTACTAAACGGCAGGTTTCAAAAAGTGGAGATGTTGCCTATAGCAACCGATCAGATTCTAGCTGTCATTTTGTAGAATGTACTAAATATATGAAAGCTAGAATCCGATTGGTTGCTATAGGCAACATCTCCACTTTTTCAAACACGCAGTTTAGTAAATATACCCCTTAAAGTTATTAAATAACTATGCAGACAATATATTTTATTAAATGTGAAGGGCACATGCACATTATGGGCCTGATTCATTAAGGAACATAAAGGCTGATATGCGACATATTTTGCGTAAAATCGATTTCATGGGCAGAACAGGGAGGGGACTGGCCACATGCACATAATGTACAGTACGGACGTGCCAAGTTCGAGCACAGGCAGCGGTGTTCGATTTAAGCTTTGGGCAACTCAAAGGTACGTATTTTTTCTGTCTTATCACTTGCACCAGCTCAAGGTCGAGTGTACAGTCATGGCCAAAAGTTTTGAGAATGACACAAGTATTGGTTTGCATAAAATTTGCTGCTTCAGTGTTTTTAGACCTTTGTGTCAGATGATGCTATGGTACACTGAAGTAAAATTACAAGCATTTCATAAGTGTAAAAGACAATTACATTAAGTTTATGCAAAGAGTCAATTTGCAGTGCTGACCCTTCTTTTTGAAGACCTCTGCAATTCGCCCTGGCATGCTGTCAATCAGCTTCTGAGTCACATACTGACTGATGGTCGCCCATTCTTGCCTAATTAATGCTTGGAGTTTGTCAGAAGATGTGGGTTTTTGTTTGCCTACCCGCCTCTTGAGGATTCACCACAAATTCTGAATGGGATTAAGGTCTGGGGAGTTTCCTGGCCATGGAGCCAACATTTCGATGTTTTGATCCCCGAGCCACTTAGTTATCACTTTTGCCTTATGGCAAGGTGCTCCATCATGCTGGAAAAGGAATTGTTCATCACCACTGTTCTTGGATGGTTGGGAGAAGTTTCTCTTGGAGGATGTTTTGGTAGCATTCTTTATTCATGGCTGTGTTCTTAGGCAAAATTGGGAGTGAGCCCTCTCCCTTGGTTGAAAAGCAACCCCACACATGAATGATCTCAGGATGCTTTACTGTTGGCATGACACAGGACTGATGGTAGTGCTCACCTTTCCTTCTCCGGACAATCATATTTCCAGATGTCCCAAACAATCTGAAAGAAAATTCATCAGAGAAAATGACTTTACCCCAGTCATCAGTCCAATCCCTGTACCTTTTGCATAATATCAGTCTGTCCCTATTGTTTTTCCTGGAGAGAATTGGCTGCTTTGCTGGCCTTCTTGACACCAGGCCATCCTCCAAAGGTCTTTGCCTCACTGTGCGTGCAGATACACTCGCACCTGCCTACTGCCATTCCTGTGCAAGCTCTGCACTGGTGGTGCCCTGATCCCGCAGCTGAATCAACTTTAGGAGACAGTCCTGGCGCTTGCTGGACGTTCTTGGGTGCCCTGAAGCCTTCTTCATAACTATTGAACCTCTCTCCTTGAAGTTCTTGATGGTCTGATAAATGGTTGATTTAGGTGCAATCTTGCTAGCAGCAATATCCTTGCCCGTGAAGCCCTTTTTGTGCAAAGCAATGCTGACTGTTTGTGTTTCCTTGCAGATAACCATGGTTAACAGAGGAGGAACAATGATTTCAAGCACCACCCACCTTTTAAAGCTTTCAGTCTGTTATTCTAACTCAATCACCATGACAGAGTGATCTCCAGCCTTGTCCTCGTCAACACTCTCACCTGTGTTAACGTGAGAATCACTGACCTGATGTAAGCTGGTCATTTTATGGCAGGGCTGAAATGCAGGGGAATTGTTGTTTTGGGACAAAGTTCAATGTCATGGCAAAGAGGGACTTTGAAATTAATTGCAATTCATCTGATCACTTTTCATGACATTCTGGAGTATATGCAAATTGCCATCATAAAAACTGAGGCAGCAGACTTTGTGAAAACCAATACTTGTGTCATTCTCAAAACTTTTGGCCATGACTGATTACTGATTGATGGTGGCTGTGTATGCATGTTAGAACATGTGTTTTTATTCATTTTATGTAGACATTAAGAACATCATGATAAACATTGGAGTGGAAATAGAACAGAAAAAAACAAGTTTATGATTAATGACTATATCATTCACAGGCGACTATCATTGAATGCTTTTATTTTTGTTACTTTATATTCTGCATATGTATTGAATATATCCTGCAGCGTATTGTCTGTTAGAACGGAGCGTACCTAGAGCCGTATTCACTAAGAGACGTATCTTCAGATCTGCTCCTAGTTCAATACGTATGACCAATTTACTTGCATTGTTTTTTTTTAAAAAACAAAACACAATTTAAAATTCATTTTGAAAGCTTTAATGAATCAGACGCAATATATTTACAATTTTTTTGTAACAATTTTAAGGGAGATACAATTTAATGCAATTGCTGACACATTATTCATTGGTGTAAAGTTACATATTGTTTTAACTAAGAAGTGAGATTTCTTTTGATTCACTACGTTAATGAGTCAGTAAAAGTCACTACTGAATCTTACAATATATATGTAGTATGAAGGATATCTTGCTCTAGCTCTGATTTCCTCTGTTTCTCTCTTTCTACCTTCAGCTACTCACCCTATATCTGTTGAGGTCCCCTAAGGTTCTGACTCCATCCATCTCACTCTTTACCTCTTCCGTTGTTGAGCTAATAAACTCCTTTGGTCTCAAATTCCAGCTCTACACTGGTGAGACACAAACCTAGCTCTCTTTTAGGACCTCTACCATGCTCTGTTTTTTACTGTATCCCACAGTCTCTCTGCTATCTCCTCATAGATTATTTTTTTTATTAAAAGCCTGGGAACGTGCTTTCGTGATCCAAAAGTGCCCAAAAAAGGTGCAAAACCATAAAAAGGTGCACAAGAGGATGCAGGAACTTGGCCCCTCCTTGGCCCCCAGAACCAAATGGTCCCTTAGGGGGCAAGGGTCTTCAGACCCTCTTCGCCGCAAGGCTAGGGGGATCTGCCGAAGCTTCACCCAGGGCTCAACAACTAGTCCACCCCCTAAGGGGAGGACCTTCAATGGGGTTTCAGGGGGATTGGAGCCTCAGGGCCGCACAGCCCCCCCTAGGTCTTCTCGGGGACAGGAGCCCAAAAGGGCCTACCCACACCCAAAAAAAATCCATGAAACGTGAAAACATAAAAGTGAAAGTGACAAACGTGGAGAAAAATAAATAGTGCCGAGTGGGTACGGCCCCAGCCTAATGGCTGGGCTGGTTGTAAAAAAAAATTCGCCCAGCCAAAAGGCCAGGGCAAAGAATGTAGCGAGTGCAAAAGAAAGTGGTCAAAAGTGCATGGGTGCCAACATAATCACGTGATATCTGTATTAAGGTCTCCTGACCCGTGATTTATGGCACCCCCGGGGTCGCCACTCCCGGAGGCACATTTGTCCCAGGCTGTCAAAACGGCCTACCCGGCCCCTAGCCAGAGGACCAAGTACAGCTCTGCCACAACTGCACTTGATCTTAGCCAAAAGGCCGAGAAGCGATCTCCTCATAGATGTTCCAGTAACTAAAGCGCAACATATCTAACACTGAACTCATCTTCACCATCTAGAGTATCCAAACTTCCCCACATCTTTCTTATTATGGATAAAACAACACTCTTCTCTGTTCCTTTTGTCCACCCTTGACTTCACCCTCATCAGTCTCTCTCCCAAGCCTGTCACTTCCACCTTTGAAACATCACCAGGATAAAACCCTTTCTCACCATGATGCAACCAAATCTCTCATCCATCTCATTATCTCCTGCCTTGAATATAAAGCAACATCTTCCTGTCTGACCTCCCTCTCATGTGTCTCTCTTCCATTCAGTCCATTCTCAATGCTGTGGTAAGACAATTTTTCCTCTCCACTGGCTCTGTTCCTGGCTCCCCACTCTTCCAATCTGTACAAGGCTTCCTTTTCCCTACAGACTACAATTTATACTTCTCACAGTTATTTAGAAAGCCCTCAGCCACTCCTCACCCCTTACATCTCCAACCTCATCTCATCTCACACCACATCACTCTCTCCGTTCTGCCAATGACCAGGGCCCCCAAGAGGAATTTTTGGCCATGGTATAGCAACTTCCTGGGTTCCCTACAGTCAGCTGCAAGCCCTTTATCAAGGCCTTGATAAAGCTGTTCAGCGAAACGCGCGTTGACGTTTCTTAGCTCAGTGTTCCTAACATGTTCAATTATTAAACCACGCTCTCACGACTCTCCCTTACCTTGACTTACCAAATAACTGCTCCAGATAATATAGGGCATTTAGGGAGAAATAGTGTAGGTTATTCAGCGTTAATAAAATCATCAGGATTCCCACGCTGCTCCGTGAGTCTGTCCATACAGACACACTTTATTCTCACATCAGACCTCTATCAGACCTTATATCTGAGTCAGCTCGATATGACACAGGATAGACCTGAGATTTAATATTCTAGCTTCCACTAGGGGGACTGCTTTTACAGGCTTATAGGCATCTCTCCAAGACACTCCTTATCATTGGAAATCAGATATACAATCAGGGGCTCACTCTGATAGGTCACTTATTATCTTAATATCGTTACTATGATATATTAGCAAATCATTATTATAACCTCCACCAAGGGGTTTTCTCTGATTTAGATCCTATATATTGTTTAAGCCTAGGAGTCATTACTGTCAATAGGGAATCCTTTGTAAATATTTGAATTTGCTATTTCTATATTAACCTATTAATATTAATAGCGATATTTTCCACCTTGAGTCCATTATCTATTATATAACCACTGAGCTAAGTTTGCAGTGGATCTGCAATTTTAACAATTATTGTTTTTGTTTTTTGGTTTTTAATACTTCGCTAGCTTTTGGGTTTAGGATGAAATGCTTATTTACAATTTTAAGGTATATCAATAAAAAATTATTTTATTCTACATACACACTCATCCATCGTCTCTGAGTGCCCCTCAGTCACCTACTTTTCCTCTCTTTTATACTCCACTATATTTCTGGTGTATAGGGTGCACCGCTCAGGATGTTTTGTACTACAATTCAATCATCCTGATTGATAGGCCACAATATTTAGAGCCTATTATTAGACATTGGTATGAAACTTACCTAGTGCGGATATCTTTTCTTTTTCATAAACATTAGGAGAGTCAACAGATGGTCAGGGGCAACTGTGATGGGGAAGATGGGTTTTCGGCCACATCTGAGCTAGATTGTGGACAGGGGAAATAGACTGCACTAAAAAATAGCCTTGACGGGCCCCCAAGAATCGGGCACAAAGGGGCCTGAGATTCCTCCTGGTGGCTCTAATAAGAATATCTCCTGTCATTGGTGTGACATATTTGGGAGTTTCTCAAACCCAATAATGAGCAGATCCAATGTTGGATTATGGTCAATGCTCTATTTCAGCAGAAAGGAAATTAAATGAAAAAACTTATTCCCAAAACATATAAGCTTTTGCATTGCCATCATACGTTTAATATGGTTCCATTTGCTCCACATTTCCTTAAACAATAATCAGTTGCCTACAGACAGAATTTTGCAAGGCTGTATGGAGTTAAGTACCATCTATTCTGCAGTTTCCTAGCAATCTCAAAATGATTTAGACACTGAGAATTTCTATGTACCAAATTACATGCTAATTTCCATTGGTCTTCTGAAAATTTCTTTCCTAATTCCCTTTCCCATCTAAGAATACATTGCAATTTGTTAAATATGTGGTCTTGTGACAATGCTAAGTACCATACTGATTTGTCTTTCTAAATGGAGTGTTTACCCTATAAAATATTGTAAGTGGGATATTTCCTCTTTCTGACCATAGCCAACGGAGATTAATAAGTGACTTGTACAATGTTGTGAAGGTAATAAAAATGTAGTCTTAGTCCGGGAAAAGGGAAGGGGCCATTACCATCCTGTATATCATCAAGAAGCTTCGCTCCAATATAAGTCAAACCATAAGGATAAATTAGATATGTTAGGTTCGCACATTATTAGTATTGGTATTAGTACTGGTATTGTCTATATGTCACTTTTAAATTCGTCAGGATAGACCCTATAATAATTCCCACTAAGCTATATCTAGCAATATGTGGGCACTGGAGTAATTTTCAACTTGTAGCTATTCCTCCTAGAATTACCCAGTCCACTAACATTTTGAGGTCTATTTATTAAGCTGCCATGAGCCAAAAATCTGGAGAAAACAGAATGTTTCCTCTGGAGAATGACCGACGAAGCTCTTCCTTCAATTCATCAGGGAGTTAATGCAGGAGAAATCAGAGATTTATCCTGCCTTGACCTGTTTTCCCGTTGTTACTGTTAGGCTGATGGTCTGTTTACAAACTTACAGAACTAGTTGGCGGAGGTCTTCACCTTTAGCAGCCGCCTTTCCCATAGAGCTTTATATGCTCAACGGTACTCAGATGCCCCCAGGACTTCACTCCAGATGTAGTGCAAGTTTGTAATACAGAACCGTAGTGGCAGGCCAGGAGACAGAATAGATGGCAGCGGATGGTCAGATGTAAGCCGAGGTCAGAGGTCACTAGCAAGCAGAATGGTAATATAACACGCCAAAGGTCAGGGTCACAGGCAAGTAGGCCCAAAGTAAGGTCCAAGGTACAGGCAGGGGTTATACACAGTAGTCAATCCAAAAGGCTTTCACAAAACACAGCACAGGAGCAGGCTAGCTAACAGGGAAACTGAACGCTATAACCGGCAGTTAGGCTAAGCCCTCCCTGCCTTAAATACCGCTACTTGCCAATCAGGGTTTTGCCCTGTAAACACCCCCAGGAGATAATTAATTAAGCAAGGGTTCAATTAGCCTGCAGGCTGGTTGATGCGCGCCCCGGCTGTTCAGAATTGCCGGAGCGCAAGCGCAATATTATCAGCATCCAGCCGTTGCCCTGGCAACGGTCGGACTGCATACATAACGGTCGTCAAGGAGACGGCCGGGATGCCCGCAGAATGCAGAAGAGAGTCGCGGCAGTGGCCGAGGCCGACGCGGCTCCTAACAGTTACAGCAGTCTCCATAGACCTCAATGGAGACTGCAATCTGACTCAATTTAACAAGCGGTGAAAAGTTTTACCTTTTGCTGCCATTGTGCATGTGCGGCTAAGGCACAGGATGAAGTGATCGATCACTTCCTCATTTTGCCACAGTGTTAGGCTGCCGGTGAGAGGAGGGAGGATTTCACCAGGGCACACCAACGAGCCCTGGCGTGTTAAATCGCAGCAGTGTTACATTTTATATCGCTACGATAGTCAGTGATACAGAATTATAGTTACCACCGCCCACAAGCCACCAATGGTTAATAGACCCCTTAATCTGTTCCGGGATTCCTATTTTTTCCCATAGTTCGAGGGATGGATCACTCAAACCGTCGTCTGGTAAGAACTGATGTTTGTTGTTGGATGTATCCAGTTTTACTTTTGAGTTGCCCATGTGGGCTTCCTGGTGACGTGGACTTCTATCGTTTAGCTAACATAAATTAAGTTAAAAAAAAATCCCCATTCTATTAGTAATAATTTAAGTAAATAAACAGTCCAGTCTGCTCAATATTGGGTTTGGTCCTCTAGGTAGGAGCCTGGAAAATTGATCATGCACCCTACCAAGAAAGTACAATGTTGATGAGCACTGGGATCCTCCTGGTACTCCTGGCCATTGGTTACCAGGGTACATTTTAGTAAATCTACCCTTTATACTCATTTATATTTACAGTATGAAATAATACTGTTTTTTGAAGATGTCATCACATGTGCCATTCTTCTTGAGTCTCTGACATTGGCCTCCTGGGATATTTTTGATCCCGGTTGGGTGATTGTTACTGCTGGCTAGTAGAAACTTGTTGTTATCCACTTGTTTTATGTACGTTCTTGTTTTTATTTACTTACATATATATCTCAAGGTCCCGGAACGGAACCTGTTCCCTACTGGTATTAAAGGCCAACAGATGTTCATGAACAGATGCAAAGAAAAGTTCATCTTGCTCAGTTTAGTGCAATCCTGATCCTCTGGCTTCAGTACATAGACTATATAATATTTATCAGGAATAACTATGATGACTGTTTTATTAACTTCCTCCTATTATTATTATTCACTACATTCAAATTTTGAATAGTTAACTATCACAATGATGGCTGCTTCCAGTAGGGAACCATTTGGCTTGGGTAACATTCAGAGACAGACAATGACCGGCCAAGGCATTTAGTCCTGAGAGGAGGGCTTGTGAGGGACAATGCTGAAGTTGATGGACTGAAGAAAGGAGAATTTTGAGGGACAAAGCTGAAGTCAATGTATTGGGGAATGTAGCATTATCTTCAACATTCATTTATATAGCGCCAGCTAATTTCGCAGCGCTTTACAAATGGGGACAAACACAGTAAAAAGCAATACTGGGTAATACATACAGACAAAGAGGTAAGAGGGCCCTGCTCGCAAGCTTACAATCTATAGGTCAATGGGAGTAGAATACATTAGGTTACATCTACATATTACATATTGATCCAGCCGGATTGCAAAGGTAAAAAGTGATTCATATGCTATGTGATCCAGTCACACAGCAATGTTGGTCTGGGGTCAACGGGTTGTTGTCTTTGTAGACAGTGGTAATGTAGTAACCTAGTGAAGTTAAGAGGGTGGTTGAGGAATATTATAAGCATTTTAAATTTTAAATTTCCCCTGCAAAGTTGAAGAATATCGGCGACTTGCAAAATCCGTACTTTAATACATTTACCCGCTAGACTCACTGTCCCTATGTCGGACCCAAACCCTCCTGTATCTCTTCCAATTTATTTTTAGAATTTAGCTCTTCGTGCTATATAAATATTTACGCACAAAACACATTCTCTACCAAATAACTAATTCCAGGGGGGTGCAGGTGATATCAACAACAACAATCTGAGGGATGTTTTGTTTCACAGTATTGTTGGCCAAACTCAAGCTTATCATTTAGAAATGTATATTAAACCAGATTTATTCTAAGGCTCTAATTGTTTTGCCGAACCTTAACGTTTCCGAATTCCAACAAACCATAGATTAAATATCAACCTATTCTTTCCTGTAATTAAAATTCAGAAATAATAGGAAAATATATCAAGAACTCAATGCAACAACATATTTACTTGGTAGCACACAATGACAGTTAATTTTAACATAGCTGAATTTTTTCTCCCTTCTCTCTCCTACCAAACGGCTTCATTATCCAACCCTAATCTGTATATTATTGGAATCATTATGGGTTCCTTTGATATGTACCAGCTCCTGACAGAGGCTTTATAGATAGCCCTTTTTTCCGGCAACATGCTATTTTTGTCACCGTGTAATGTACAGGTTTAAAATTCAAAAGCTATTAAACATGTCCTAAATGATGACGGATAATTATAATGAGAAAGATGCTCTGCGTAGAGAGAGAGAGCTCGCTGGGTCCTTTTTTATTGTGGCACAGTACCTTGCCAAAAGGAGACTGGTGTTTCCATTCATTATGCGCTATGAATAAATATCACCGAGATTCCATCTGACCTTTTATTTTATTTTATTATGAAATATAGCGTGATACACAGTGTAATTTTATAGGCAAAACAATGTCAGGATATTAATCCCCATTTTGTGTTTTGGACCTATAAGATTTACATAGTGAAATACGTTTTAGCTTTTTTTTTTTTTTCTTTACAGATGATTTTGAAGACTGGCGTTTTTTTTTCCTGTGTTATCAGTCCGTATTTGATAAGAAGCTTTTAATCATTAAAGTTAGGGCAGCAACTAAATAGAATGTGCATAATGACTTTACATTCCATAATTCATTACAATTATACTTCACAGGCACTTGTTCAGACACCTCAGGGGTGTCATCTGGAAATTCATGTAGGCATTTCAAAATTATAATGTGGCAGAGAAGAGGGACAAGAAACACAGATTTTTGAGCTATAATGGACATAGTCTAGAGTGGCAGAGCTAATGGGAGTACAAATTTATAACGCTGAAACATAGGGGATTTTCTTTTTCTGTTCAAGGACAAATACTGGAATTATCTAATGACTATTGGAATTAGTAAAGACTACATTTATCTGATTATTCCTGCAATGTTGAAGTGCATATTTATTTTAAGAATAGCTAGATAGGACTGGTTATGTAAGCAATTTGGAGAGAGGGATGGTTAATTAGAAATTAAAGGGCATCTCCCCCTAAAACTTAACATTAGGGGGTGGAGTTTACTATTTTAAGTTAAATTCCTGAGTTTTACTTGCCTGATATGTGCCATTCTCCCAATCTGCTGGGTCATCCTATGTGTGTAGATGACAAGTCCATTTTAATGGCCCAGTGCTACTCTACTGTATGCTTCTTATGCTTAGATGATTCAAACAGGCATATCTTATCTATGCCCAGTGTTCATATGTAGCAACACCACTAGCTGCTTGAATCCAGAAGTAAGTATACAGCAGACTGGCACTGGTACATTGAAGACTTTGACACCCAAGTGGGTCTGAGCATTGTGCATGTTGAGTAAGTAAAATTCCAGATTTTATGTTAAATACAGTTTCCTATTTGCTATTACTATTGCAATTTGCTATTGATAAGGTGTGTTCTGGTCTTTCTAATAAGTACCAAACTATATGACAAAAAGAGGAAAAAGGCCGCACAAGGCAGTAAGAATCGAGCTTGTGTAGTTTGTCTGTAAAAAGCGTTCTACTTGCAGCACAGTGGCCTAGTGGTTAGCACTTCTGCATCACAGCACTGGGGTCATGAGTTCAATTCCCAACCATGGCCTTATCTGTGTGGAGTTTGTATATTCTCCCCGTGTTTGCGTGGGTTTCCTCCGGGTGCTCCGGTTTCCTCCCACATTCCAAAAACATACTGGTAGGTTAATTGGCTGCTATCAAAAAAATTGACCCTATTCTGTCTCTCTGTCTCTCTCTCTCTGTGAATTAGGGAATTTAGACTGTAAGCCCCAATGGAGCAGGGACTGATGTGAATGAGTACAGAGCTGCGGAATCAGTGGTGCTATATAAATGATGATGATGATGCACCTTGTAGGGGGTCTGGCTACGGGACCCAGAGGTTAATGGATGAGCTACTGCCTCATCCAATGTCATCTCCTATTAGCACACAGTATGCACAGTGTAGACCAAGCTGGAATACACTGATCATGCACTTTGTAGTTTTGTGCTTCATACAGTTTTGCAGCTATAGCTATTAAGTAAACATATTGGTGTGATTGAGCCAAGGAATTTTTCTGACTGCCAAAAATACGTTGAGGAAGGAACTTTTTTTTTTTTCAACTCAATTAAGTTACATTAGAAGCTTGTTTGTTGTGGGTTTGGTTTTACTTTCAACTAGATAAATACAACTTGAATTTAAAAAAATGTAGCACTTAAACTTGTGTCTTTTTACAACCTCACTAACTAAGTAACTATGTATGTGCACTGATTGATGTTGGTGTAAAGCAGGGTCCTTCTGATCTCACTTGCTCAGATGAATGATTGTGTCTAAGCAAGAGCAAAGCATGATGGGTAATGTAGTTCGGTAAGCAGACACTGACTCACATGCCATCCTGAGTTTAAAAATATACATAAATGAAAACAGAACCTCCATAGAAGATCAAAAGACCATTGAAAAATGTAAATAATAAAAATTAAAAACAACTGCAAGTAGAGATTAAATGTCTTCTAGTTAGATTTGTGTATTGAATGGGATTAATCTTTAAGCATTCAGGATACTTAAAATATCTAAACATTTAATCAAGCAAGAGTACAAGAATAATGTAATATTTGGCAGCAAGACACCATGGCACTATTGTCTGAAGTTGTGCGAAACATGCACACTTGTAGAACGCTAGTTTTAAAATAATTGTTCTCCTTCCACATTAATAATCAACCAAAGTAAATAATTTCCATAAATAGAATAGTGAAAATTGCACTGTCACTATCAGCAGCAGAATAGTGCAAAGAATTAATTTTGGCGGATCACTGCTTCAGGCATCTTCCCCTCACTGCATACTTATTTAACTTTGTAAGACTTAATTTCCGACTGACCTTAATTTGTAGGCATGGTCCCAGGTTTTGAAAATCTATTCATGTGCATTTTTCTCCCTGAGAATTACCTTGGTTTTTAACATTGACTAAATCCTAAGTATTATTTTACAGGTTATTTTATAAGTGAAGATTAATTGAAGGTCAGTATTTATAACAATACAGTACAGTAGAATTGCATTACTATCATGCTCAGTGATCAGGTCATGTTGGGGGTGTAGTGTCCTATGTCTGTATAGAGTGTAATAAACTTGTATTATGATCATGACTAGTGGTCAGGTCATGTTGGAGGTGTAATGTCCTATGTCTGTATAGTGTAATATAAGTGTATTATGATCATGTCCAGTGGTCAGGTCATGTTGGAGGTGTAGTGTCCTATGTCTATATAGAGTGTAATATAACTGTATTATGATCATGTCCAGTGGTCAGGACATGTTGGGTGTATAGTGTCCTATGTCTGTATAGAGTGTAATAAACTTGTATTATGATCATGTCCAGTGGTCAGGTCATGTTGGGGGTGTAGTGTTATATGTCTATATAGAGTGTAATATAACTGTATTATGATCATGTCCAGTGATCAGGTCATGTTGGATTATGCATTGTCCTTTTTCTGTATAGAGTATAAAATAGTTTTATTATGATCAGGTCTAGTGGTCATAAAATGGGTTACAGTAATTAAGAATCCACAGTGCTCAATGAGCCCCAAGCTGAAGCCTAGGTTACTTAATGCATGATATGACTCTGAAGAGAGGAATCGTCTTTAAATATCATTTAGTTAATTTTAGACAAGGTGCTCCAAAGTCCATAAAACAGACGTTATCCGGAGAACCAAATGTCCCAGACTTTCTGGGTAATATCCATATCTGTATATTCATCTCTTTAAAACCTAAAAGCATATTTTCACTCACTTGAAGTCTGTTTTGTTAATTGTTCAATTATGTCATTGTCTAGCTAACCTGGACCTAATCTGAACACATGAGAGACAACATTTTAAAATGATTGGGAGTGCCTATGTTATCCTAACCCATATTACTGAAAAATGCCATGCATTGCAGAAGCACAGATATTGGGAATGCTCAATTACCTATAGCACCCACAGAGCTGGATCCTATGCCTAAACAAGGCCTTAAAAAGGATGTGATGGGTGTTCTTTAAACACCCATCAAACATGTACTAAAGACTGCAAAATACATTGCTGCCTCACCAAACAAAAGATTTTCTAAAGGTAGACATCCTATAGGATTCAAAACCTTCATGAGATCTTATGGATGACATTAAAGTAGCATTTATTGAATCAGGGAGTGGATGGATAACCAGAACATCGTCCTTGTACACCAACAAGATTACCTAAGGGCCAGGAACACAAAACTGTGGACAGTCCCCGTACATGAGCAAGAATTCCAGAACTGGACCATACATCACAGAACGCAGCAACGTTCAATTCATCTTTGAGCGTAAAGGAAACTTACTGCAGCCTACGATTTCAGGGAGGGAACAGGGGCGAGAAAGGGGAGTATGCCCATAGTCACAGTAAGGGAGTCCAATTCAAGCTCTGGGCATCTCTCAGGTACTTGCTTTTCTGCCGTATCTCTTGCTCCGGCTACATGTCTAATTTTAGTGCCGATTATAAGTGAAGACGGCTTAGTATGCATGCTATAACATGTGTTTGCAATCAGGAGTAACTGTAAAAATTTATTTTATGTCCAGTAGACATTTATAACTTCCAAATAAACGTATTTCATGGAATAAAATGTTTGTTTTTTTTAAAAAACAAAACACTTTTTTTTTTAATTTTTAAATGTTTTATCATGAATGTCTATATTATTAACAGGTGACATTAATTGAATAGGGTTTTTTTTCTATGCATTCTCTTGTGAGTTTATATTCTACATATTGGACATATTCTGCAGTGTCCTGTCTAGTAGACCAGAGCAGACCTAGACCCATATTCATCACCACACCTCATATATTCAGATCTGCTCTTTGTTGAATTCGGAGTACGGATACACAATTTACGTGCGCTTTTTAAAAAAACACACATTGGACACTGATATCAGTAAAATATTCATGCATTCAATGATGCTTATATGTATTAACTCTGTCAAAACTGGACCTGCTCCATTCTCGTCTTATCAACTTGTAAGATCTAAAAACTTTATAAGAATATCTGCTACCGTATTGATCTCTCCTTTCAGTGCTTTGATAATTGGCTGACACATGTTATGTAATGTTAGGTTTTGTCTTTTCATTTACATAATTTTGTTTTTGTTTTTGTGCATGTTACTTTTATATGTACTAAAATTCAATAAAAAAGTACTTGATTAAAAAAAAGAATACCACACATTATGTTCAGTATGAGTCCCTTAATGACTCAAGCCCATAATGTCAAACATGTCACCAGGTGCACAATTCTTTCTACAAATAGATATTTTTCCGTATACATAATAAATTTCTCTTTTATATAAGACAGATTGTATTTTAGGTTTAGTCGTCCTTTAAAAGTTATTAATTCATTCCACACACTTACTGTGTTTACAGAAATACTGACGTATTGTATCAGTGGGAATTTATACAAATGTGTTATTGGACTATCGCGTTTTCGTAGTCAGATCTATACCTAAGGCTAAACAAAAATAATTGCTTTAGGTGAGATCAACTGTTTCAGATAACAGAGTTTTCATTATTTTATTGAAAGCAGCATGTAATCTATTCTACTTTATTTCCTTATGGATTACTAAATCTCTACACTGAAGCTTCCTGTGCCTTAGTTCTATTGTAGAAAGACATCTCCAATTTCATTTTTTATATAGAAGAGTGACTGGGTCCTTGAAATGATGACATTAGCAACCTGACAGCTAACGGGTGTACTGTTTTGTCTCTGGGAATAACATGAGCTGCAGACTGTGCGGAAGCACGGACGCTGCACACTCCTGTTTCAAGAAATTGTCTTAAATCCATTATATTGACAATATTAATTTGTGTAGTTCCTGTGTTCGGATTTTGAGTTAAATACTACATGAAACAAAGAGCTGATGTTTGTTTTGTTATTTAATTACATATGGAAATCCAATGTTACCGTCTCTCTTTAGGTAGATATATTGTATGTAAATAATGACATTATATCTAGACATCACTGTGTTTATAGATATGGGTAACTGGAAGCTTTAGAGAAAGGATTAGTTGTCCTATGCACCATATCAGGCAGCACGGTGGCTTAGTGGTTAGCACTTCTGCCTCACAGCACTGGGGCCATGAATTTGATTCCCGACCATGGCCTTATCTGTGTGGAGTTTGTATGCTCTCCCCGTGTTTGCGTGGGTTTCCTCCGGGTGATCCAGTTTCCTCCCACACTCCAAAACCATACTAGTAGGTTAATTGTCTGCTATTAAATTGACCATAGTCTCTCTCAGCCTTTGCGTGTTTTGGGGAATTTAGACTGTAAGCTCCAATGGGACTGATGTGAGTGTGTTCTCTGTACAGCGCTGCAGAATTAGTGGCGCTATATAAATAGCTGATCAATGATAATCAAAACATTTAGAGCAGTGGCCAACATTAACTGAACCTTTGCATTAACTTTACATGGTGTTTTAGAGCAATGGATCATGGCTCAAGTCCAGTTCCCTATGAGCAAATTTGTCCTACATTATTAAATTTGCAACCCAAGTTTTATTGACTTTCCATCCAACACCACCTCCCCCCACCCACACACATACACACACATAGACACACATATCCCTCCTAGGTGGTTTGTAAAGAACAAGTACCAAAAAAAAAAAAAAAAGTTAAACAGTAAAATTAACATAAAACCATTTTTATGCTGACGCATGAATCATGACGCCTTACACATGTGCCCAGTTTGCCTATATAGTAAATACAGCCTTGCTCAAGTCCTTTTCAACCTTGGCTTAGGCGGGGGGCTGCCTGGGTAAAATTCCTGCAGATGGAGGGAGGTTTTGATTTTGTGACGCACAATGTTGCTTGCAGTTGGGTAGGCCTGTAGACACTCCGCTGCCCCACAGTTTATCTTTGACAACATTTGTCTTCCACCTTCCATGGTGATTAATGGAGGTAAACTATTAAAATGTCATGAAGAAGCTAGAATTTACTGTTGTCCTGAGCATCAGGTGGTCTAAACCTTGTCCCTAGGATTAAGGCTTGTGATTGGATGCTGGACATTGTCTACCGAGCTCAGATCAAGGTACAGTAAGATATAGAAAAGCTGTGAAGAGAGAAAGAACGGAGAATCTGCCACTTTCCATCCTGGGGATACCTAATAGCTCCTCCAAAAAGTATGTTTGTGCTGGAGGTAATTGCAAACTAATTCTAACCTTACCCCAAAAAACCAGGGTACTGCGATGATATCCTGAGATATCTACACATGTAGGTAGATGATACTAGGTCCGTAGGGGTGCTCGTTGTAGGTGTATAACGGCCTTTTAAATAGTAAATAGTATGGTATTACAATATTTAAAGGAAAGTATACCGTAATGTGGTCAGACTGACTAGGTTGTGCCGTAGGCTGCATAATCAGACCCTGTATACCAACCCACTTGCACTGATCCTCACCAGAAGCAGCAGCACACCTCGCACATACTGACATTACCACCCATGTGCCATGTCTGCAATGCCCCTCACTTATTACTCCAGTACTAACCTTCAGACATTGTGCCAGCAGGGCCACACACTCCATGAGCAGCAGTCAAGACAGAAGCTTGGAGTAACGGTCAAGGTGAGACGCAAGACAAGAAGGTTAGTACTCACAAGCAGTTACTCACAAGCAGTTACTCACAAGCAGTTACTCACAAGCAGTTAAAATCCCGGAGCTGATACCTGTGCTGATAAGTCCCACCTCCACTTTGGGTGCTATTAATGGTGTTTTTTTACGTTCGGCAAATTCTCCGGACGAGGAGTTCCCACATATGCATCAACACAGGACTATAGCCTTTGGTTGGACATATTACATACTGATTTTCCATATTTTTTTTTTCTCCCATTAAATGAAAAAGAAATTTCACCAGAAGGTTAAAGATAAAGTTTTATTCAGCGGAGAACAATGGCAGCGAGAGAAATGACGGCCTTCGTTTGAGTGAAATAGTGTAGTTATTTTAAATAATATAGTGAAATGCTAATTTAAGGCTGTCACTTTTTAATTAACTCTGTATGAATGAGAGCCAGTCCATATCCTGAAGTTGTGACAGATTCTCAATCCTTTAAAGACATCCTATGAATATCTTAGCTTAGCGCATTAATAATATGCACAGTGTGATACATGGCATAGCAGATATTATTTGAGAATTTATGACCCGCACGTAAAACTACGCAATCACACTTCTAAGAGGCAACATGACACTAAGAAAACTAGATGAAGAGGTATATTTTTTGTTTCTTAACGCTTTTGAATATGTTCTGTGTTCATTAGAATGTGTGATTTAATTAGGCCAGTCGATGGAAAAAAGAGAAAAACAAAACAGGTTTTCAATTATTTTAATATTCACTGATTTTTGTTTTCATTGGGATCGTAAAAGAATAACTATTAAAATATCTTTGATTGTTATTAGCCTGTGTGATATGTTCATGATAAAATCACAACAAAACCACCTTGTTTATTTACAAATCGTTAATATCCCCAAAAAGCAATCTCACACTCACTAACTTTGTCTAAAAATTGCCACCACCAAAATCTATTTTCAAAGTTACCACTTTGGGCAAGCTCTTATGTTCTTCCTAACTTAATTCCCACTACAATCAAACGTAACTTAGCTAGAATCAACAAGCCAAACAATCTGCTGAATTTCAGTTATATTGCATTCATAAATTGACCAAATTATCTAGCACGTGAATTTGTTAGGAACATAAAGACAGAACGTTATTAAATTGAATTTAATATGACAATGCTAGATGTGGCATAAAAGAATAATATATACAATATTTAAAATAAAAACAAGTTAAAAAAATGTAAATAAAACTTAAAATAAAAGGGAGAAAAAGAGAAACAAAAACCCCCCATGTAACTCCAGTAACTCCTTGACTGGTTCTCCAGAAACCCTTCCGCGAAGATCGGGGGCTAAACAGTGCCCCTACATAGCGGCACTGTACTGTACAGCAGCCGAGGCGCTGTCAAAGAAGCGTCCGCGGCGGTGCTGTATTATACAGTGCAATACAGTGCCGCCGAAATGAAGCTGCTGCGCAGGTGCAGCAGCTCTTTTTTTTTGGGGGGGGAACCCCCTTAAATACCCTGCATGCACCCCTGGGTAGGGGAAATGGCCAGGGAATATGCCAGCACAGGTCTTTGCTTGCACCCGGTAGAAATTACACACAATTAATTCTTGACACTTGAACCCCTGACTGCTTGTTTCATACATTTCACTGTTTATCCTCTGATGGCTTAGAATGCAAGCAAATTGGAAGTGGGCATGGATAAAATTAATGAGTAACCAGTATTAAAACCCAAGACTGTTAATAGTGCTTCTATACCTTACCTGGAGCCCATCGTTGTGTCAGAACAGTCTCAGAAAAAAAAACATTATTTAAAAAATTGTATCCCAGGAAAAAAATAAACAACATTGCCTGATTATATAAATACATGGCTACAAAACACAGTGGGAAGCAAGAAAGAAAAAGAATTGGGCCTCAGTTGCAAAGCATAATAAGAACATGGCACAGAGAAAAATCATCATTAGTGGTGCAACTCACCTCAATTTACGAAGGTGCGCTTGGATTTCTGACAAACCGGATGGTTTGGTGGAGCAAGACAGCATCGTTTGTAGAGGAGCAGATGCTTGCACCAGCCGATGGGATGTATTTGGTGGAATGAGGCTGTTCCTAGTAAACTACAGAGTAGGAAGTTTCATGGAGCAGTGCAAAAATAAGATTAGTTGTGTTGAGTGAAAACCACAATTATGTGGCTTTTTGTATGTGATACATGTATCTTGTACAGTTTTCTGAGATTTTATTATTAAATTCCTATTAGGTACTTCTGCGCAACTCTCTGTTTTCCTCCGTGTTGAGTGAAAATACTGCAATGAGATAAAGTATACCTCCCAACTGTCCCAATCTGGACGGGACAGTCCCAAATTGACGTGAATGTCTTGCCGCCTGTAGGACTGCACATTTGGAAGGCAGGAGCAAACGCAGGATTTGTAAAGGGGGGTTTCCACACCACACCACCAGTGGGCGTGACCAGCATGCATGGGGGCGTGGCTATAATTTTAGACAGTGCTTGGCTGCTCTCCAACTCTTCCTATCCCCATAATATACATGGGTGCACTACTGTTAGGTGCACGCAGCTCTCCTTTTTCAAGCAGAGCCGTGTGAACTGGGGGCAGGGTCCAGCCACCTCAATTATACAGTGCCCCAGGCTTGGAGGGGGATTTCCAGGCACTAAGAACCCCCCCCCCCCTTGATTTGCCTATGGAAAGTATGTGCATGTGCAGCAAGTGTATGCGGCAGTTCAAGTGTGTTTTTAGGGGAGGAAAGAAGGTTTTGGGCAGCGTAGTAGTTCAGAAGACCTAGACATGCCCCTGTATATATAAATACTCTCATTGTGA
>NC_134408.1:30314499-30501999 GCF_038048845.1 Mixophyes fleayi | reverse complement strand
CCTTTTTACCTAGTACATAACACTCTACCTCTGTTCTTGCTGGGTAGTCCATACTTGCCAACTTTTCCCCGTTGGCTTCAGGGAGATCCTGGGCAAGCTGGGCGTGTGCGGGGGCAGAGCTTGATGAATCGCATCATTTTGGCCCCGCCCCTAAACTATTGTCACAATTTTGGCCAATTACAGCAGGGGGGGCTAAGATGACACGATATTTGCGTCATTAGACCCCACCCCCTGCCACTTATCTATTGTGGGGGCAAGAACCGGGAGCTTGCCCTGCTCTCCCAGGAGCCCAGGAGTTCTCCCAGAAATGCGGGAGTCTCCCGGACATTCCGGAAGAGTAGGCGACTATGAGTTAAAGAAAAGCAGCTAATGACTCTTTAGAGACTGAAGTGTCTTTTACATTTCTGTCTCCATTACTGAAGTCATGTTGTCTTACCTTTCAGTCTTTGATTAAATCTTGGTCTCCATGAAAATGGACACCTCCATAGGCATCAATACATGGACATAAGACACAATTTCTAAACTGTGTCATCATTCCACAGATGGCAAAGCCAACCATGTCTTATACTGGCTGTCACGGGCACTAGGAGTCTTTACCCAGGGATCACCAGATGGTAGGCTTACCAGAGCAATGTAGATGGTAATAGGGTACTCTGGTAGCTGGGTGATCACGGAACATGAAATGATGGCCGATGAGATGCTCAGGAAAGTCTATGACTAGCAACACTGGTAATAATGAGGTAATGATACACAAGGAACTGTATGGACAAGGACACGTGAAGGTAGTCAGTGGTCTGCGATAGCAAGTTGTACCACTGCTATAGTGAGGAGGAATGTCCAACAGGAACAAGGAGGTGATGAGAGTCAGCGGTCTGCGGGTAGCAAGTTGTACCGCTGTCTGAGTGAAGGAATGGAATCCAAGTGGAGGTATCCAGGTAGTCAGTGGTCTGCGGTAGCAAGTTGTACCACTGCTATGTGAGAGGATAATGGAACAGGTGATACCGGAAACAGGGATCAGTGGTCTGACATCAGCAAGTTGTACCACTGCATATATATGTGAGGAGGTGCACGGGGGAAGACTGCAACACAGGATATACACAGGCACCTTATACACGATCCACAGTAATATGCACAATATAGGTATATATATATGTAAATGACTGATCAGGTCTGCAATCTAGAAAGTCTCTTGAAGTAGTCCAGCACAATGATAACACAGTCAATGATGGCAAGAGACTCAGCGGGTAGCAGACTCCAGAGAGAACCAAACACAGTCCAGCAAGATATGCAATACACAGCACAGTCAATGAAAAGTATGCATACCGTGGTTCAGCAGTAGCAGTCAGATGGGATTGCAGCGGTACCTGAGCGGCTGGAGACCGACTGGATAGGAAGTCCCTGGATAGGAGAAGCAGCGGTCTAGCAGGTGCAGCGCACAGGTGAGTAGACCGACAGGGACACGAATCCACAGGAGTCAGCAACACGTGGAACCGGACTCATAGGAAACCCAGGAGAATGGAGATGATCCAGCAGAGGGTAGTAGAAGAGATACAAATCCAATGCTGACAGGAGGGTAGAGGCCAGTGGAACACGTGAAGGCGTGGAGAGTGGATCAGCAGGAGATGGACGATAGCGCTGACCACAACGGCAGGACTCAGCGGCACACGGAGGTAACCAGTAGCAACCACAGGAACCAACAGCGATGAGAAACAGGAGTGCAGCGCAGGGCAGGAGCTGTAGATAACGAAGTGTAGCAGATGGTAATGAAAAGCGGCAGTCTCGAGGAAGTCACAGCAAAGATGAGATGAGAGTGTAGTGCACGGAGGCAGCGGATAGTAATCAGCTGGCAGTCACGATGTTGAACACAGGCGAGTTGCAAGCAGGAGACTGTAGTGCACAGAGGCAGCGGATAGTAGTCAGCTGGCAGTCACGATGTTGAACACAGGCGAGTTGCAAGCAGGAGACTGTAGTGCACAGAGGCAGCGGATAGTAGTCAGCTGGCAGTCACGATGTTGAACACAGGCGAGTTGCAAGCAGGAGACTGTAGTGCACGGAAGCAGCGGATAGAAATCAACAAACAGACTTGATGAGAAGCAGGTGAGTGAGGTAAAAGCTGGAGTGCACGGAGGCAGCGGATAGCAATGAGCAAACAGTCACATTGATATAAAATAACGTTGAAGTGGTGTAGAAGACTGTAGTGCACGGAGGCAGCGGATAGGAATCAGCAAACAGTCATGATGATACAGTTGATGGTAGAAGTGGTATGGAACCACAGTAGTAGAAGTGGTTTGGAAACCACAGGAATCAGCAGCACTGAAACACAAGTAATACAGGAACACCTTCAGAGACTCATGAGGAATGAGACTCCAAGATCAGGCAACGTGGTGGTGACCACAGGTGCTTAATATAGGGAGGTTGCCTGATCTGCCAATTAAGTTAAAGGGGTATACACTGAAGTATAGAAAAGGGCTGCGCATGCGCAGACCCTCAGGATGGTGGACGGCCACGGTTCCTAAATGTCCGGGAAGAGGCACTCACGGTCCGGTGAGTGACAGTACCCCCCCTTTTAAAGGTGGGCACAGAACGCCTGGAACCGGGCTTGTCCGGATTTTTGGAGTAAAACTTCTTCAAAAGGGCAGGAGCATTAAGATCTTCAGCTTTGATCCAAGAGCGCTCCTCAGGACCAAAGCCCTTCCAATGAACGAGGAAGTGGAGGACTCCTCGCGAAATTTTTGCATCTAGTACCTCGGTAATCTCAAAATCCTCCTCCTGATGGACTTGAACTGGCTGCGGAGCTGAGGGAGGAGTTGAAAAACGGTTGATAATAAGAGGTTTGAGCAAAGATACATGGAAGGCATTAGAAATCCGAAGACTCTTAGGAAGAAGGAGTTTCACACATACTGGATTGATAACTTGAATGATCCTATATGGACCAATAAAACGAGGGGCGAATTTCATGGATGGAACCTTCAAACGAATATTTTTTGTGGATAGCCAGACACGATCTCCAATTTTTAGTGGTGGAATAGCCCGCCTCTTCTTATCAGCGAAAGATTTATATTTGACAGATGTCTTCTTCAAACAGGTTCTAACCTGAGACCAGATATTTTTAAAGGTCTGACAAACAGTCTCCACCGCAGGAACTTGGGTGGGCGGGAGGGCAGGAAATTCCGGAAAAGACGGATGGTGACCGTAGACCACAAAGAATGGAGTTTTGGATGATGACTCATGGTACATGTTGTTATGGGCGAACTCAGCCCAAGGGAGTAACTCTACCCAGTTGTCTTGATTGGCTGATGAAAATATCCTTATAAAAGTCTCAAGATCTTGATTGACGCGTTCGGTTTGTCCATTGGATTGTGGATGGTAAGAAGATGAGAGTGCTAATCGTATGCCCAAGGTTTTACAAAGGGCTCGCCAGAATCTGGACACGAATTGTACTCCTCTATCAGACACAATCTCAGATGGACATCCATGGATACGGAAGATCTCTTTAATGAAATGTTCAGCCAGGATAGACGAGGAAGGCAAACCAGACAGAGGGATGAAATGAGCCATCTTCGAAAATCTGTCCACTACCACCCAAATAGTGTTATGGTTCTTACTAGGTGGTAAGTCAGTAACGAAATCCATACTAATATGGGTCCATGGTTTGGACGGAATGGGTAGTGGTCGCAGCAACCCTGCTGGGGTTCTGCGGGAGGATTTGAATTGCGAACATAATTCACAGGAAGCAATGAACTCTTTGAGGTCTCTCCTCATTGAAGGCCACCAGTAACTTCGAGAGAGGATCTCAAAAGTCTTGTGTTCACCGGCGTGTCCAGAAAAACGAGAGGCATGGAACCACGAAAGGATTTTCCTCCTTAGAGTAGGAGGCACGAGGGTCTTCCCAAATGGTAGCGTTTTGGTGGATGAAGCAGCCAGTGAGATACATTTGGGGTCTAGAATGGTATGGTTGGAAACCTCTTCTATATCAGAGGACGTAGCAAAGGCTCTAGATAAGGCATCAGCTTTTTTGTTCTTGGCAGCTGGTTTGAAGGTAATTATTAATTCAAAACGGGAAA
Organism: Mixophyes fleayi; assembly: GCF_038048845.1. Lineage (NCBI taxonomy): Eukaryota > Metazoa > Chordata > Amphibia > Anura > Limnodynastidae > Mixophyes > Mixophyes fleayi. The sequence goes on along the minus strand of NC_134408.1, from coordinate 30,497,935 downwards.
AGAAAAGAGACCATCTTGCTTGACGAGGGTTCAAGCATTGGGCAGACTGGAGATATGACAAGTTCTTATGATCCGTGAAGATCGTCACCGGATGGCGAGCTCCCTCCAACAAGTATCTCCATTCCTCTAATGCGGCTTTGATAGCCAGTAATTCCTTGTCTCCGATGTTATAATTCTTCTCTGCGGGTAGGAGACCCCGAGAATAGAAGGCACAAGGGTGGAATTTTTGCTGTTCCGAGCGTTGGGAGAGAATAGCTCCTAAGCCCACATTAGAGGCATCTACTTCTAGGAAAAAAGGGAGTGTCACATCAGGCTGACGAAGGATTGGAGCCGAAGAGAAGGACTCTTTTAATGTTTGAAAGGCTTGAATAGCCTCAGTAGACCATTGCTTAGGATTAGCCCCTTTACGAGTCAGGGCCACAATAGGAGATGCAATGGAAGAAAAGTCTTGAATGAAGCGTCTATAGTAATTGGCAAAACCTAAAAAACGCTGGATGGCACGAAGAGTAGTTGGCTGGGGCCAATGTAGTACAGCATTTACTTTGTCAGGATCCATCTTCAGACCAACTCCGGAAACAATATACCCCAAGAATGGAATCTGGGGTAATTCGAATGAACATTTTTCTAATTTACAGAACAATGAATTTTTCCGTAGCCTGGAGAGGACTTCTGCCACATGTTGGTGGTGAGAAGGCAGGTCCTGTGAAAAAATCAATATGTCGTCCAGGTAGACGACGACACATACATATAATAAGTCCCGAAAAATCTCATTGATGAAGCCCTGAAAAACAGCGGGGGCATTACATAGCCCGAAAGGCATTACCAGATATTCGTAATGCCCGTCTCTGGTGTTAAACGCCGTCTTCCATTCGTCACCGGAACGGATTCTGATTAAATTGTAAGCACCACGAAGATCCAACTTAGTAAAAATACGGGCTCCCTTAATGCGGTCAAATAGCTCAGTGATCAACGGAATGGGATACCGGTTCTTGATAGTAATGGCATTGAGTCCACGAAAATCTATACAAGGGCGTAATGATCCATCCTTCTTTTTGACAAAGAAGAACCCAGCTCCAGCGGGCGAGGTGGAAGGTCGAATGAACCCACGCTGGAGGTTCTCCCGTATATATTCAGATGTAGCTTGAGTTTCAGGTAACGAGAGTGGATAGACCCGGCCTCTGGGAGGAGTCTTGCCAGGAAGAAGATCAATCGGACAATCCCAAGAACGATGAGGAGGAAGACGTTCAGACTGAGCTTTATCAAAAACATCGGTAAATGAAGCATATTGAGGAGGGAGTCCCGGTGAAATAGCTGAAATGGAAGCTTGCTGTACCTTGAGAGGAATGACTTGGGAAAGGCAACGATGGTGACATTCAGGCCCCCAAGACGTGACTTGAGGGGTGCGCCAGTCAATCTGGGGAGAGTGACACTGAAGCCATGGAAGGCCTAGGACAATCGGACTTGTCGTAACAGGAAGAATTAAAAACGATATCTCTTCATGATGCAGAGCACCAATCTGAAGGGTTACTGGAGACGTACTCTGGGTGATGAGACCGTTGATGAGACGTGATCCATCGATAGCCGTCACAGTAATGGGAGTTTTTAAGGTAATCATTGGTAGAGACCATTGATTAACTAACGATTTGGAAATAAAATTTCCTGCTGCTCCGGAATCAATCAATGCCTGTGACTCAAAGGTCTTGGTAGCAAAGGAAATAGTCACATCAAAAGCGCAGACTTTAGATTTCATAGACGATGGAGAGGACTCCAGGGACCCTAACTTCACCTCTCCAGAACTAGTTAGGGCCTGGCATTTCCCGATCTCTTAGGGCAGGAGCTGAGGACATGAGTGGAATCAGCACAATAGATACAGAGTCTATTCTTGACTCTTCGTTTCCTCTCCTCAGAAGATAACTTGGAACGTCCAATCTCCATGGGAATCACAGCGGGTGACACTGGACGAAATTGAGGGTTAGAGCGAAAAGGTGCTTTAGCAGAAGTCGTTTTCTCAGCCTCTCTTTCACGAAATCTCATATCAACACGATGGCATAGAGAGATCAAATCTTCAAGTGATGAAGGAAGCTCTTGGGTAGTCAGTGCATCTTTAATTTTATCGGAAAGCCCCTGCCAGAAGGCGGCAACTAGGGCTTCAGTGTTCCACTGAAGTTCAGAGGCTAAGATCCTAAATTGAATGACGTACTGACCTACAGTATGAGATCCTTGTCGCAGACGGAGGATGCTGGAAGCAGCGGAGGTCACACGACCTGGTTCATCGAACACACTTCGGAATGTAGAAATGAATTTGGCACTATCTTGTAATATTGGATCGTTCCTCTCCCACAGAGGGGAGGCCCAAGCCAGGGCTTGTCCTGAAAACAAAGAGATAAGATAGGCCACTCTGGAACGATGGGTAGAAAAATTTTGAGGTTGGAGCTCAAAATGGACTGAACATTGGTTAAGGAAACCCCTACAAGTTTTGGGGTCTCCATCGTACTTTGACGGAGTAGGCAGGTGAAGCGTGGAAGCTATAGACACCTGGGATGGCAATGGGGAAACGGAGGAAAGCACAGGAGCTTCAGTAGTAGCTGTCACAGTCTGTCCAGATGTTCCTTGGGAGGTTAATGACTGATAACACTGAAGTAACAGCTGTTGGCGGGCATCCTGTTGCTCCACACGGCTAACCAGATGTTGCAGCATCTCTTTGGCGGTAGGTTCCACATCTGGGTCTGTCATGGCCTGATCTTACTGTCACGGGCACTAGGAGTCTTTACCCAGGGATCACCAGATGGTAGGCTTACCAGAGCAATGTAGATGGTAATAGGGTACTCTGGTAGCTGGGTGATCACGGAACATGAAATGATGGCCGATGAGATGCTCAGGAAAGTCTATGACTAGCAACACTGGTAATAATGAGGTAATGATACACAAGGAACTGTATGGACAAGGACACGTGAAGGTAGTCAGTGGTCTGCGATAGCAAGTTGTACCACTGCTATAGTGAGGAGGAATGTCCAACAGGAACAAGGAGGTGATGAGAGTCAGCGGTCTGCGGGTAGCAAGTTGTACCGCTGTCTGAGTGAAGGAATGGAATCCAAGTGGAGGTATCCAGGTAGTCAGTGGTCTGCGGTAGCAAGTTGTACCACTGCTATGTGAGAGGATAATGGAACAGGTGATACCGGAAACAGGGATCAGTGGTCTGACATCAGCAAGTTGTACCACTGCATATATATGTGAGGAGGTGCACGGGGGAAGACTGCAACACAGGATATACACAGGCACCTTATACACGATCCACAGTAATATGCACAATATAGGTATATATATATGTAAATGACTGATCAGGTCTGCAATCTAGAAAGTCTCTTGAAGTAGTCCAGCACAATGATAACACAGTCAATGATGGCAAGAGACTCAGCGGGTAGCAGACTCCAGAGAGAACCAAACACAGTCCAGCAAGATATGCAATACACAGCACAGTCAATGAAAAGTATGCATACCGTGGTTCAGCAGTAGCAGTCAGATGGGATTGCAGCGGTACCTGAGCGGCTGGAGACCGACTGGATAGGAAGTCCCTGGATAGGAGAAGCAGCGGTCTAGCAGGTGCAGCGCACAGGTGAGTAGACCGACAGGGACACGAATCCACAGGAGTCAGCAACACGTGGAACCGGACTCATAGGAAACCCAGGAGAATGGAGATGATCCAGCAGAGGGTAGTAGAAGAGATACAAATCCAATGCTGACAGGAGGGTAGAGGCCAGTGGAACACGTGAAGGCGTGGAGAGTGGATCAGCAGGAGATGGACGATAGCGCTGACCACAACGGCAGGACTCAGCGGCACACGGAGGTAACCAGTAGCAACCACAGGAACCAACAGCGATGAGAAACAGGAGTGCAGCGCAGGGCAGGAGCTGTAGATCACGAAGTGTAGCAGATGGTAATGAAAAGCGGCAGTCTCGAGGAAGTCACAGCAAAGATGAGATGAGAGTGTAGTGCACGGAGGCAGCGGATAGTAATCAGCTGGCAGTCACGATGTTGAACACAGGCGAGTTGCAAGCAGGAGACTGTAGTGCACAGAGGCAGCGGATAGTAGTCAGCTGGCAGTCACGATGTTGAACACAGGCGAGTTGCAAGCAGGAGACTGTAGTGCACAGAGGCAGCGGATAGTAGTCAGCTGGCAGTCACGATGTTGAACACAGGCGAGTTGCAAGCAGGAGACTGTAGTGCACGGAAGCAGCGGATAGAAATCAACAAACAGACTTGATGAGAAGCAGGTGAGTGAGGTAAAAGCTGGAGTGCACGGAGGCAGCGGATAGCAATGAGCAAACAGTCACATTGATATAAAATAACGTTGAAGTGGTGTAGAAGACTGTAGTGCACGGAGGCAGCGGATAGGAATCAGCAAACAGTCATGATGATACAGTTGATGGTAGAAGTGGTATGGAACCACAGTAGTAGAAGTGGTTTGGAAACCACAGGAATCAGCAGCACTGAAACACAAGTAATACAGGAACACCTTCAGAGACTCATGAGGAATGAGACTCCAAGATCAGGCAACGTGGTGGTGACCACAGGTGCTTAATATAGGGAGGTTGCCTGATCTGCCAATTAAGTTAAAGGGACATACACTGAAGTATAGAAAAGGGCTGCGCATGCGCAGACCCTCAGGATGGTGGACGGCCACGGTTCCTAAATGTCCGGGAAGAGGCACTCACGGTCCGGTGAGTGACACTGGCTCAGCATCAGGGAGAATTCCAGACTCTTCAGGGAGTGAGGGAGATCACCCTTATTTCAGGGAGTCTCCCTGACATTCAGAGATAGTTGTCAAGTATGGGTTAGTGTCCACATGAATTCAGCACAACCCAGCTGGGAAATACATTGGGAACGCGGAACCGGAGAGTAGGGAGAATTGGTGAATTGGCAAATGTAGAAAGGCTTTTATGATCTAGATGCCCTTTAACTGTGATTTTCATAAAAGCTAAAAACCAACTGTAACATACACAGTAGAAGCCAATACAACATTGAAGATATTTATTTAATGTTTCAGATCCCCAAGGAAGCGTTGTCAGGAGTCACTGGTAAATCTTGGCAGGGTTTCCTTGGGGAACCAAAAACCTGAACATTTGTGTCTCTGTAAATTTATTGTCACAGTGTGACTACCCTTTAGTGTGTACAATGCCTGTCTGTTCCTTCACAATTTAAATCTCACTTATGGAGAATAATTGGAGAACTGGGGGTGGTTTGTGAAATGAGTCCTTCCTCAGGTTCAGTGAGGTTATTGCGGGAATACACGTAAATATGTAGACACATTTTTACTCTTTGTGAGATGGCAAAATATATGTAGCTGTTTTGATTCAAGAGAGACTTTTTTTCTCTTCTGTAAATGGATAAAGTTATTAAGATTGCTAGACAGCTGCCGCAAACAGTAACTGCAAGTAAAGTGTTGTCTGTTTACTGCGCTCAGGCAGAGAAAATCTAGGTGACTGGTAAAAGACAATTGTTTTGACATTCAGAAAAAAATTATAGCACATTTTTACTGTTCAAATTTCCCGTAAAGATGGATTTCAGCCGAAAGATAAAGTGTAATGTTGGGTAGAGTTCACTATGTAGCTATGAATATGTTCTACTTACTTTTGATATGCAATTGTCTCAATCTGCTGGATATCTGCCTCCAGCAGTCTGCACTGCTTTTCTTTATACTGCTATAAACTGTTTTATACAGACAGCGGAGTTGTCATTGCCCCTCCCCTGTGTACTTTCATTTACACGCAGTTTTTCAAACAGAAGTATTCTTGATGCCCCTTGTCTGTGTAAGTGGTGGTGGAGGTGACATCAACCACTCCGCTGCCTGTTTGAATACTGTGAGGGATTCGTACACAGAAGAGAAATGCACAACTATTGGAGGTTTGTGCTTCAGGAGAGCTGTGTGTCAGAGGTAATTAATGAGTCAGCTTAGTGTTAATACAGTGAACTCCGCCCAGTACTAGAGTTTAAGTTTCTTCTTAAACAAATCAAATGCCATCTTGTATTTTTTCACCCAATAGCATGTGACATCATCTGTGTCTACCTATTGTCCTGATAACACCACTTGTCCTGTAGGCTGTGCCAAATTGTATCAGTTACACCCACTACACAATTAAGCTTAGAATTTACTGTGCTCAGGGGCGCCGAGAGGGGGAGGGTGGCGGGTGCAAATTACTGGGGCCTAGGCCCGACAGTCTAGTATTTTTTATTAGAGCCCCTAGAAGCAGCCATTTCTCTGATACAGTTACACTTGTGTTTCATTATCTGACCATTTCCAAACATATAGGTATCTGTGATTATTTTTATCACACATATTATCCTGGTTATATAATTATATACTGTGTGATCTGTATTATGTATTGTGGTGACATTATTTTCCATATTTCATGTACCTATACATTTTCCAAACAGGTCCCAACATTCCAGGATCCAGACAAGAATCTAGTATCAGGTTGTGAAAGCTGCAATAACAGGTAGGTGAGAGCAACACTGTTTTAATGCACAATGGTGGGAATTCAAATGCCGGTGATGTGGTGCGCGGACACTTTGTGGCTATTTGAATTCCCCCATAATGTCATGTGTAAAGAGCCATTGTCCATGTTGGCCACGCCCGCATCACTATGTGACCACGCCCCCTTCGACAGTGGCTGCAAACATTCCTTCTCCTACTATGCGTGTAGGGGGACCCAGAAAGTTGCTGTACCGGGTCCCCAAATTCCTCTTGGCAGCCCTGACTATAGTCTACAACAATGACAATTGTTTTTGATACCGTAAACTCAACCTTTTGTTACAGATGAAGCCTGGAGTTCTGTAAAAGTGTACTGAAAATGTACAATGCATTTTAAATAGGAAACAGCAAATGAGTATATCATTACATGCTTTCCTGGACTTGCTTATTTTGTTAGCCCGTTGGTATGTCTGCTATTAAGGAACACAATGTTGACTGTATAAAAACTGCATTTTGCTAAACAGTTTTAATAAACAAGCACTGAGATATAGCTACAGCTACTTGTTGCTTCTAGCCAAATTTTATTGCAACATGAATATTTTAGACGTAATATAAACACTAATAATGTCGTGGATTGTAGAATATCCAGGATGCCTAACAGTGTTGCGGGAAAATAGTTTAAAAAAAAACCTCTTATTAGATTATTAAACTTGGTACTGGTTGTGGCCTTTCAAGTCTACTATATGGGCCCCAAACTTATAACGCATGCATGGCTTTTATAACCTCGATCGCATGATGGATTTGCCCCAAACCACGCCCCCTCCATCTCCATACACTATATGTATGGCTCTGTGTGCCTTTAAAGTGCCAGAGCGTTTATCAGAGATTCCTGTCTAGGGGGGTATATTTACTAAACTGCGGGTTTGAAAAAGTGGAGATGTTGCCTATATCAACAAATCAGATTCTAGCTGTCATTTTGTAGAATGTACTAAATAAATGATAACTAGATGTTTCTTCTACCCCTGGATATTGTACATTCCATATTGCTGGTATCCTGGTGCAGTTCATATAGTTCATGAGTTTAATTCCTCATCATGGCCTTATCTGTGAAATTTGTATGTTCTCCCCGTGTTTGCTTGGGGTGTTTGGAGTGTTTCCACACTCCAAAAACATTCTCGTAGGTTAATTCGCTGCTATTAAATTGACCGCTATTAAATTGACCTTAGTCTCTCTTGGTCTGTGTGTGTGTGTATGTTAGGTAATGTAGACTGTAAGCTCCAATTGGACAGGGACTGATGTGAGAGACTGATGTACAGTACTGTGGAATAAGTGGCACTCTATAAATAGCTGATGATGATATTTCGCTGACATTATCCTTGTGCAGTTCATATACCGCTGGAGTTCTAATGGAGTTCCTACTTCTCTTACCTCTGATGCGGCGGTAATCAGCTGCCATAATCCTGGTGCTGCTCTCTGTTGGCACTGTACCCTACTGGCTATTACTTCTGTAGCACATTATTCTGCCAGTGTCTTACCTATATCTAATTCTAGTACCTAATGATCTTGTGAAGACCGGCGTCACTTTAGACTCCATGACCTGAGAATAGGTAGCGCAAACCAGCGGGCTAAATTCAGGATCAATCTTCAGTTTTTCCTGATACCCTGGTAATATCTTCAGCCCCTTTGCAGGGTGTTCTCCATCTTATTGGTGACTGAAGTTCCTGGGACTTTACTTCTTGCATAAGTGTAAGGTTCATATTCCTTTTGAAATGAAATACAATGTGACCTAAATTTTTCTCAGGCCATAAAATCCACCCTATACTTCCTTTTTAGGTCTCAAATAAGGTAAAATATTTATTGAAACCCATTGCAACTTTTCTTTTCAATTTGAGCTCATCAGAAGTTGAAATTATGGGACAATAAGTATTGTGAGTTTTGGGTGGATAAAAGGGGGACTGTACATGGTAAACAGGAACATATGGGAGTCTTACATCAGACTAAGATGTGTTCATTATTCTTCTTGCTTTTCTTCATTATACTCATCATTTAGTATTTTTCTTAATTAAATATAAATCACAGTCTTGGGAAATAAAGAGCATTATTTAGGTATGCGTTATTTAAAGTAAAATGGGCTTTCCAACTTGACCCCCCATTCAGGGTCTCTGGTGGTTCTGAGACAGCAGTGCTCTGTGATGTGTATTCCTTCAGTGGTGTGTCTATGGAAGCTTGGTAATTGTATAGTGAAAATAGATCTCTTCCGAAGCTGTTTCTATAACATCTGTAGTACCAGAAGAGTGATGATATATTTTCAGTCGATATTTCCTCCTCTACCTCCCATTCCACCTTCCTTCTCTACCTCCCCTTCCACCTTTCTTCTCTATCTCACCTCCCACCTGCCTCACCTCCCACCTTTCTCCTTCCACCTTCCTCCTCTACCTCCCCTCCCACCTTCCCCCTCTACCCCTCCTCCCACCTTCCCCCTCTACCTCCCCTTCCACCTTCCTCCTCTACCACCTTTCTTCTCTACCTCCCCTTCCACCTTTCTTCTCTATCTCACCTCCCACCTTCCTCCTCTACCTCACCTCCCACCTTCCCCCTCTACCTCCCCTCCCACCTTCCCCCTCTACCTCCCCTTCCACCTTCCTCCTCTACCACCTTTCTTCTCTACCTCCCCTTCCACCTTCCTCCTCTACCTCACCTCCCACCTTCCTCTTCTCTCCACAAAGGTCTGAAAAGGAAGTCATGTAGGAGGAAGTCTTATCTGCAAAGTCATTTAGAACAATGGCGGTGCTTCAAATATGCTGTTTAACTACTGTTTGTAGCTGGCACTGTCACGGGAGGACCAGAAAACCTTTCTAAAGAAAGTGTATGGATGTTTCACATTAGAGCAGTACACCGGGAGAAAAAGGATTTTTCCAGTTATACAGGTTCCATTGTGTATTGCTGTGTACTGTACATTGTTAGTATAAGGGGAGGGGAAGTCAGAAATCTGTTAGGAATTAGGGTTTAGAGCTAGGACTCAAGTTTGGATTAGGAATTGGGATTATGTTAGGACTAGAGTTAAAGAATGATGTAGATTCCAATTAAGGGTTCATGATTGAACTTTGTAGGGCTTTGGATTAAGGTTTCTTTATCTAAAAGCTTGTATATTTTTGGTATTTAATTTGATCCTTGAATAACCTTAGAACCACCTTGACTAAGGAAACTCTCCTGTTCAAACTAAGGGGGCTGAAATTTTACAATTTATGATTACCTCCCTAATCAGGCTGCATTACTAGTAAGGCTAGGTACACACTACAGTAATGTTCTCCCGATGAAAAATCTAATAGCGATTTTACCAACAACTGATAGAAAAAAAATCATGCTGATTCCTGTGTAAACACTATACACGGTTTACAAGATGCACCTTCAGATCTGTGCTCTTCATTTGTCATAACCATCGGCTGAAAAGATCATGCCTCTGTAAACCCTATTGAGTTCCTGATCGTGAGTGCATACACACTGCAGGATTGGAACGACATTTTTCCATCGTTGAACGAGATTATCAGATCAGTTTGAAAAACTCGATCAACGATTTCATGTGTTTTGAAACGATAATTGTTCATCGTTCCAGGGCACACACTACTGTGATATCTGGTCAAACAGTCGTTTATCGTCTAATTGATCCGATAATTGTCTGAAAACACTGTAGTGTATACCTAGCCCAATCTAATACTTCTTTCCCTGTCATGTAAGAACTGGACAAACACCAAGGGCTACTAACTTGTCTTACATAACGAGGCTAATAATAACATTCACATAAATATATTTACAAGTATTGGTACATAATGTACAGAATGTGACCGCTTTATAATATGTTAAAATATAATAATATAATATAATCTTCACAACGGTTTCCCATGGACATTTAGGATTTGAATCTGGATGTGTCAGTCGCTCATACAGTTCAGGTATGCTTTTAGCCAGCACAAAGCAAAAGTGTAATGCTCAATTTTGTAATTTTCCCAGACAGCAGGTCTATGAAATAACCATAGCAATGTTATACTGCAAATTGCCTTACATTCTCTGCAATTTCAGTGACTACTTGTGTGTGGGACTGCACGCTGAATGCAATATGAATCGGTTAGCTATTTTATCTCATTTATGTTTTATATCATTCTGTAAGTAACTAACAACCCGTCCCTCCACATTCCCGTGGGCAGCTAACTTGGCAGGAATATTGTAAATTACTTAGCCTAGTATAAAATTATTATCACTGGAAATGTTGTAAAATTGATACAACAAATTAAGTAAGATCTATATTGGCAGCACTATTTTAGATAATGGAGTGACCATAACACAGGTCCTCTGCCAAGATACAGTGATACAGACCCACAGATGAACAGGACACTGGCACAACTGCCCGTTCCCTCCGCCGCTGCCAGAAAAGCATTACATGGATACCGAGTTGTGTCACGCCTTAGGACATATGCAAATCTCCACCCAGAGAGTGATATGTCCCATCGTTGTTGGCACTGTCGCCCAATTGAACTGAAGGACTTTAGTTCGAGATATCTTAAAGACTGCCTATAGGGTCTATTTATCAAAGGGAGAAAAGACCTAAATATCGCAAAAACTGGAATTTTAACCTAGTTTATTGCCTCTCCCTGTTTCTCAAAGTCCCCTGACCGGGAAAGACAATTGCCAGCTGTCGGAAAACATGGGGAAGCCTATTTAATTTGGACAACAGAGATACTAGTAGCGCCGCTGTCTTGGGATGGCAATAACTGGAGGTGATTGCTTGAAAAAAGCTTTACTTACTTAAAGCATTTGTTTCCTTTTTTTTCTGTAAATAAAGTTTTTATTTTTTTTCTATTTTTACTATTTCCGAGCTTCCAGGTCCAGTGTGCAAGCTGGCGAGCCATCACTCAGCTGTCCTGGAGAAAACTTATTGATAAATAGCGGAGAGAGATATCAATGTAGTTTTCAAATATATGAAGGGTTTTAACAAGATACAGGAGGGAAACATTCTTTAAAGGAAGAGAAATATTAGAACACGAGGACATGCACTGACACTGGAGGGAAGTAGGCTCGGAGGAAATTTGAGGAAAAACTACTTAACAGAAAGGGTAGTGGATAAGCGGAATAGCCTCCCATCAGAGGTGGTAGAGGCTAATATAGTAGAGCAATTTAAACATGCTTGGTATAAACATAAGAATATCCTTACAAAGATTAAATAGGGCTTGAGGTTACCATAGGTTAAAAAATAGGCCCACTAGATGGGCCAATTGGTTCTGATCTGCCGTCACATTCTATGTTTCTATGTTAGAAAGAATTTCTATTGCTGCAATAATCGGTGATAGAAAATATTTCATATTGATAAATATTGCATAAAGAGAACCCTTTGTCCATATAATATTTTTTTTTAATAGATGTCAACTTGCCTGTCACTTATCAATTATCCAATTTTTATATTTTTTTATTGCCAGAAAGAAAATTATAATCCTAGTACTGTAAACTAGCAGTTATGTGTAATTATAATTCTGTATTATTTGCTAGTTTTACCAGATGTGCGCTTGAAGTTCCATACCTTTCTACCTAACCTGTCCCTCAATAAGCTGTCTGCGTTCACCATCATTAAAATTAATTAGGAAATAATTATATTCACTTCTCTTACTGTGCAGTGATATTTAGGTGGTGAAGGCTGAGATGGTAAGATGATGGGCATAGAAGCTTCAGCACTCCAGCTGTTACTGAATTTTAATCTTTTTTTTTTTTAAGGAGGTGAGTTTTTGGGCGCTACCCTTAAGTGCCCTCTTGTGGGGAAGCAAGAGATTTTATTATTTAAGGAAAAATATTTACTGTGTTAATAAGCTGGGTCCATCTTTATTTTTCTGTTATGTTCACTAGAATATTCAGTGATATCCAGAAGAACCTCAATTTCTTATATATTAGTATTTTTAATTAACTTGATAGGCGAAGTCAGCTGTACATTTGTCTTGTTTTGTGAAACAAATAGAGTATAATCTACCTTAAAGTGCTTCTGTCAGCTATACACAGTGGAGATTACAACCTATCAATTCACTCTGCACCCGTAAAACATACATGCCAATTCTACTGAAATGTCCGGGAGACTACCAAACTCTTAGTAGGTCTCCCCGGAATCCAGGGAGAGCTGGCCATTCTCCCGAATCTGCAGATTAGAGCCAGCATGTATGGACAGAGGAGGGGGGGCTTCCTGAATTGTGTCATTTTGGCCCCGCCCCCAGTGACGTAATGCCTGTTTGGGGTCTTTTTACTTCGGTAGAAAGACTCAAAACAGGCATTACGTTACTGGGGGCGGGGCCAAAATAATGTGATTCACTAAGCCCCACCCGCTCCACCCATACACCCCTCCTCAATTCCAGGACCTCCCAGACGTGGCCAACATAAAACACTGAATCATTTAGTGGAATCTCTGGTTCACACTTAACTGACAGACTAGCACGTGGGACAGCGCTACTAACACATTGTACAAGTAGTCTCGTATGAATATAGACTCGCCCAAACTCAGCGCTCAAGAGCACTGGAATGTGCTATGTATACACAAAAGGTGGAGGACTGATGAATCGCAATATCAATGAATAGCTTCGTTACCCTCAACATTCGAAAATAATGTGTTTTGCCATTGATCACTTACAGTTTGGAGTAGGCACCTAAAAATACAAGGAATGAAGCACTCTTTGATGTATGTGTCATCCCAATGACGCACTGTGATTCTAATATAGTTCTATAATAATCTAGTCCTGGCCCACCTGTGGCTCTCCAGGTGTTGTGAAACTACAAGTCTCAGTATGCCCTGCTAGCTATCGGACTAGGCTACTGTAGAGTGTGTCTGTGTAGTTAATGTATCTGTTCAATGTCCCTTCATTCCATTAGGGGGCATATGAGAAGTGTCCCATTGACCCGAATGTTGGAAGAGATTTAGAATTTTCAGGGGTCTATTTATCAATGGTTCTCTCACCTCGATATATCAAGAAAATTTTGCAAGGGCAGCTGAGTGATACTCAGCTCCCCAGCGATACCGGCTAGCAGCTGCAAGAAGACCCTTACCCCTTTGCCAGGCAGTCATTGGTCCACCTGGCATGTGGTTGAAGTTGGAAGCCCAGTCTTGGACTTTCAGTTTCAGATTCATTATAATAAATAAAAAAATTAAACAATTAGAATAAAATCAATGTAGTTTGTTTTTTTTAAATAATGGAATTGAATGGAAGCATTTTGATTCAAAGGAAGACACGGTGGCTTAGTGATTAGCACTTCTGCCTCACAGCACTGGGATCATGAGTTCAATTCCTGACCATGGCCTTATCTGTGTGGAGTTTGTATGTTCTTCATGTGATTGCGTGGGTTTCCTCCGGGTGCTCCGATTTCCTCCCACACTCCGAAAACATACTAGTAGATTAATAGGCTGCTAACAAAATTTACCCTAGTCTGTGTGTGTCTGTCTGTCTGTCTGCGTGTGTTTTAGAATTTAGACTGTAAGCTCCAATGGGGCAGGGACTGATGTGAGTGAGTTCTCTGTACAGCGCTGCGGAATTACTGGCGCTATATAAATAAATGGTGATGATGACTTTATTGAACTAAATAAATAAAGCCTTTCTCTGCTATCGTCATCCTGAGATAGCTATAAGACCTGCGCTTTCCATGGTAACCAGAGATACTTGGCGTAAGCAATCGCCACCCGATCTCTGACAATAGCTATCACCAGCCCGGGGGGGGGGGGGCTTTTGGTAAATAGGGAGAAGCAATAAATATAACTAAAAACTCCAGATTTTCTCCCTATGATAAATAGGGGCTGCAGTGTTGAATTCTATTCCAGTGAGGGGTGCAGCAAAGCAAATTAAAAGATTGTATCATCAGAGCATCGCACCTCTTCAAAGCATCCCATTCCCCTGTAAAGTTTGATTTGTGCACAATTCCACCACAGCTACACAAATCTCTTACAGAAGGCCTTTAAAATTAGCTCTGGGCTGTGGGGAACACAAGGCATACTCCTACGGTCCATAACAAACCAGCAGAGATTTAATAAATAGGAATAAAATAAAATTACTGTCTTACAGAGAAAAAGACTATTTTTAATAGGTGTGACCTACTCTGAACTTGGCAGATGAATAATGGAGTGTTTTGACATCTCCACTGCAAATGTATAAAGATTTTAGGACTAGCTTCAAAATGCTGATCTCTTTCAAATCTGAAAAACCTGAGAAATGTAATGCCAGTAATCCTTAGGAACCAAATATCTTCCTGTCTGTGCAGAGGGTTTTAAATTAAATATATATCGGTAATGAAAATGGAAATAAATCTAAGGGTGGTTATTATAAACTCAGGAGTAGCATCTCCCAGAGTCTGAAAGTTATTTGATAATATGAATATATTTCCAGGAAGACAAAGAGAGATTGTATGGAAAATTCTTTTTTTATCCATAGTACTGATTACTTTCACATTCACACGTGATTTCACAGACAAATTCATAACTTGACAGCTGTTTTATCAAACAAAGCAGTTCCGAAATGATCACGAGTACAAACCTAATCATTGGGACTTATTCAATTAGAGTGCTATGTGCTTCTTGAAGATTTTCATTTGGAAAGGCTAAAATCATGAGAGACTTGTGTCAGGCACATCTCCCAACCATCCTGATTTAGGCGCGACAGTCCCGATTTGAGGTCTCTGAACTGCCATCCTGGCAGCTTTGTCCCGATTGGTGGGAAATTAGGGAGGTATTGCCTGATCACTGCTACTCTGCATGCAGGCCCGGCACTCCCATTGCCTAGGGCGCCAGGCTTTGGAGGGCGCCTCTGAAATCCTGCACATCTATAAAGCTGTCCGGCGGCCATGGAAGTTAAACTCACCGGCCGCCGCACAGCTTTATAGATGTGCACGATTTCATCCATGGCAGGGGTGGGGTGATCGATTACCGCCCCCCTCCCCTAACGCTGGGTCGCGCTATCTCCTCTTCCTTCAGTGATTGTCAGGAGTGACGTCATCATCACTGTGTTAAGGTGTGGGGAGGGGAAAACTGAATGGGGCATCCTAGCGCTTCAGAAGTGCTAGCCACACCCCCATCGGAACATTGCCATGCCCTCAATCATGCCATGGCCACGCCCCCTGTCCCAATGCCACCTACCCAAACGTTGGGAGGTATGTGTTATAATTGGTAGATACTTGATAGACACTTGTGACATAATTAGTCACTTGCTACCATGGTGATATCATTTTGTGAAAGGACCTGAAATTTAACTTAATTGTTGGTGTTCATGTAACAGGGAAGGAATGTAAGAACATGGAGACTACCGAGGAATTAGATGATGTACTATAGTATAAAATAGGGAAGTATATGACAGAATGTTTTTAAGTAACACTGTGTTTTATAATGATCGTGCTGGGCACTAGAGAACAAACATTCTTTAGCACAATATGACTGCCTCTTCCTGTATTCTGACTGTATTCATGTGGCTCCCAGGTGCTGTATTCCACCACTATTATCCCTGTATTTTTGATGCTAAGAACAGCTAGTGGACAGTGCACCCTGTAGCCATGTCATTTAATGTTATTCTGCTATGCCATTTACAGCCAATCAGTAGTTGTAAAATCTCACCACAGTACCTGGTCTTAAATTGTGCAATCAAAGTTTCAACATTTCTCCAAGTAGCCATATATCGTGTGTAATTGTCCATTTCGATATGTTTCCATAAAATTAAAAAAAGATTTCAAGTATCTACAGAATGTCCACGTCACCATATAAAATCTAGCTTTTGTAAATAGTAATAGAACATAGAAGAGAAGGAGAACACTATGTCAAAGGGCTAGATTTACTAAACTGCAGGTTTGAAAAAGTGGAGGTGTTGCCTATAGCAACCAATCAGATTTTAGCTGTCATCTTGTAGAATGTACTAAATAAATGACAGCTAGAATCTGATTGGTTGCTAATCAGATTCTAGCTGTCATTTATTTAGTACATTCTACAAGATGACAGTTAGAATCTGATTGGTTGCTATAGGCAACACCTCCACTTTTTCAAACCCGCAGTTTAGTAAATCTAGCCCAAAATCTTTTAAACAGTCCCCCCTCCCCTAACTAGTAGAGCTGCAGGAGCCACCGAAGTCTA
This sequence comes from Mixophyes fleayi, assembly GCF_038048845.1. Taxonomy (NCBI): domain Eukaryota; kingdom Metazoa; phylum Chordata; class Amphibia; order Anura; family Limnodynastidae; genus Mixophyes; species Mixophyes fleayi. The sequence goes on along the minus strand of NC_134408.1, from coordinate 30,481,340 downwards.
CAAATGAAACCTTTCACAGGAGAACAACCAGGAGAAGTAATCTTTAGGTATTGAATGGTTGTCTATGGTGCTGACTAAATATTTAACAGCAGAGGGCTCTTAGCAGTCTTCCTTGATAGCAGCTGTGTTGTGTGAATTTGTTCGAAGTGTCACTAAGGATAGAATTAAAGCCCTTTGCTACCTGTCCCACGTCCTGGTGGGCTACACACACCTAAGGAGAGAGAGCTACTTTAGCTGCAGATATATTCTAAGAAATTGCTTCATTAGAGAATTAGTTTCTGCTAAACTCTCCAGCAGTAACTTTGTATCACAAATTTCAATTAGGATGTCTTTTTTAACCTTAGCAAATGGATTACCGTAAAACATTCGTGACAGACTGAAATACTGTTTTAATGGACTCACATACTATAAAATCTACTTTTTAAAAATTTTAAACATGAAATGTAGAGAACACAAAGAGTATCTATAAAAAAAGAAACTTATTTTTTCTCTACCTGTCTGTTTTAGTGCCGGAGATATGTAAATTAATAGCTGCTGTTTGCTTTATAGGAATATAATAGTTTAGCTCTGTAAAGATTAATTTGGTATAAAATCATTTCCAAGGATAAATGATTAAATGTAAAACATGTCTGGTTATTGAAAGTGCTTTGTTTGCTCGTATCAAATTTAGAGATGACATTTTATGGGAAACTTAATGATTTTTTTTTTTCCTGAAAACGCTGACAGTAATGTAGTCCAATGACTATCATGAGGTTGTTTTTTTCATCAGAGGTGAGAAGTTTGGGTTTTGTAGTGGCGTCTGGACCATAGTGTGAAATTTGAGCTTGGGTCCTCTCCTATTATATACAGCCTGCAATAATCAGTGTCAATGCAGCCCAATTGATTAGGATAGTGATTATTATAATTATTACACGTGCGTTAAATTAACTCAGTTATCACTATCCTGATAATAGGATATTTACATAATTCATAAGGAAAAATGTCATAACTGACCTACAGGAGAATAGGGGGATAATCTTCATACCCATATGGCCTCCAGGTGAGAGTTAGGTTTCCATGATCTTCAGGTGTTGAAGGTCTTCAGGTTTCCAAGGTCTTCAGGTGTCCAAGGTCTCCAGGTGTCCAAGGTCTTCAGGTGACCAAGGTCTTCAGGTGACCAAGGTCTTCGGGTGCCTCAAGTCTGGCCTGGGAGCACCGTATCTTGACTGCCCAGACACTCCTAGTATTCAGCAGTGGCCAGGAAAGTAGGAGACCAGAAAGGAGTATGATGTCAGGAAGAGAATTATAAGTATGACAGTAGAGGAGGTCTAACTTACGTAGGAGGAAGTATTTCAATAAGCTCCTGATGTATGGCCAATGTTACTACCTTAGCTCATCCCACATAAGTGACTTCCATACTGACAATCGCCATGTATGGCCTGGGACCTCATAGGAGGAGGAATGTGGGAACATTGAGACCATCAGGTAAAAAAAAAAATGTGACATACTAAGAATTTTGAAATGTTCAGGTAGTCCGTATAGGGGTTCCAGAAACCCAGGCCCAAATCTGATATAAGCTGCATCCTATATTTCTATTCCAGTACATAGCATAAACATTCCATTATTTAGGCTAAAATGCCAGTGGAAAGTCAGTTATTCTTTATATAGTCTATCTGGTCGATTCATCAATAGAGCCCAGATCACGGTGATAAAGCTGATTTTTATTGCTGCTTATCACTTTGAAAAAATATTCCTCATTGCTGCAATTTATTAAAGATATATCCGGGGCAGCTGAACAATACAACCTACCCAGGCGATAGTGGCTCAGAGTACTGTACACACTCAGCTACGCAGGCCCATGCACGTGCACTGGGCATCTGTGTTTTCAGTTCCACTTAGATGAAACCAAAAAGTTTAAAAACAGGTAAAAAATTATTTTAAAAACATATTTAACTCCTTTATACATTAAGCAATGATTTATAATAGTGTTATTGCAGGTGATAACCCTTTAAGGTAAAGGGTAAAACCAAGAAACCCTATTGGCAGGGAAACTCCTGATTTCGTTGGCAGTATGGCTTTTCACCTTTTAATAAACCCCTATAAGGCCATACATGGCAACATCTGGATTCTGGGGCAGGGTGTGGGAGCGTGGCGGAGGGAATAGAGCTATTAAGCCATGCACCCGCTGCTCAATGGCCAGGATTATGTCATTCACTGTGAATCACGTTGTTAAGCCCAGTCCCCACCCACTCAACCAGGTAAATGGGCAGGATGCACTGGTCCTTCCAGGTGTCCATTAGAACTCCTAGCAATGTGTGAGTCTCCCGGACATTCCGAAAGAGTAGGCAACTACAAGTCACTGTTCAGTAGGTCCAGTGAGAGGGCCATGCTTTACCTTGCAGAGAAGCATCATATCACATTACGAGTTCAAAGCGGCATGAAGACTGATATCATCATTCAACCATGCACAAATGTGCTACAAAGAGTATGCGGATGCACAGTGCTCATTCTGTGAAAGCAGCAGCCTGTATTCATTTTAGAAGTGTTAAGCGTGCAGAAATTCAAAGTGTCCTCACTTTGGGGCACATCAGCCATCCAAGCCCTTGTGCTCTTAGCATGGCTCTTGCAAACACACACACAGTCTAACTAACTAGTATGTATATATATTGTATATCACAACCACTTTTTAAATAAATAAGCCATTTCTTACTTAAATTTTCATATGCAACATAGCCCTCTGTCTAGCTTATCGAAGACTGAACCATCATGACATTAACTACATACCTACAGAATCCATCTAATACACTATGCTAATTCTAGCTTCCACCTGACTAATGATATTATCCCTCTGAAATGTTACTACACAGTATATTTCAAAACTAATAATTGGCTTTTATTTGTGCTCAAGTCCTGCACTGCATGAGGCTATGTGGGAAGCCCAGCGTCGAGACTGTTCCGTAGGCCTTTTAAGTGGGTTGATCTGATTGATGTTGTGATTTCAATCCTTCTGTCACCCACGAGAACTCCTTTGTTCCTATACATTTTGATCATTTTCAGTTGGCTCTAATATACCTATTTAAAGTTTTGTCTCTGCTGCAAATCTTCCACTAGTTTGAATAGATTAGATATTATTGTTAATAAAAATGTGAATTTTCAATATCAGATTCATAATTTGCTTCATAACAGAATCAAGCTCAGAAATGTCTTATATTTATTAGATTTGTTTGATGCACGAGGGCAGACTTAAGTCCCTTAACCAATGGTCTTGCATTTGCGTCTAATTGGCATTTAATTTATGGTTACCATGCTGTTGATATGTGCGGGATGAGTTCACATGTATTCGCAAATGTGTTGAGCATTGAAGATGTACAAAACTTTTCCCATTGATATCAATTGCCCATTCATTTTATTTGGGCTTGGAGCATGTGTGCTATATATAGAAACAAATGTGAAATGAATGGCCCATTCATGAATGGGAAAGCTCTGGTAATATTAAATACATCTAAAAAAAATGCATGATGACGGGGTTTTCGTGTCATAGCGAAAACCATCCTCAAACTGGTCAGCACAGGGTGCCTCTATTGGCAAGGTTGGGGGGGGGGGGGCTCACAATAAAACAGCAAGTCCCTCCCTCCCAGTGTACCAACACCATACTGAGATGCAGGGTCCCTCTGGTCTGTATGGGTAGGAGTAATTAAAAAGATTAGGACCACTGGAGTGAACAATTAGCCATCCTTGGTGGTCTCAGTACAATGGACCAAGATCAGACCTCAGTACAGTACATTAAGATAGTAGAAACCAAATAAACATAGACACAAATAATAAAAGTTTATTTAAATAGCACATTACTTTATTAATTAAAGTATAAAGTAAACTCTCATTTTCCTCTGCGGTAGTCCAGTGGGAAATAAACTTATTTTCTTCTGTTTTTTGTTCTTGATCCACTGTAGTCAAATGGGAAATAAAAATAAAATCTTCTGTTTTGATCCATCGTAGTCCACTGGGGGATGAAAATATAACAGAAAAAAATGGCATCCAAACACCATCGCCTAAGCTGAATAAAATAAGTCATGCCCTGATGCACTCACATGATCTGGCCAGGAATAGAGACATTTAAACGGTGACCAGACCCACAACTTCCATTTGCCATTCGAACATGGGAATGGTCTTTCAAAAATGTATCGGCTGAGGGTCGTGTGACAAAGCACAGCGAGGGTTCCCATGTGTCACACATGTTTTTAGTTTGATACTCGTAATCTTGACATTGCAATGTTTATTTTCTCAGAATTAATATTCATGATGCACCTTTATTATGAGGATTAGTGGGATATGAATTCTAATATATAGCTGTTTTGCAGCACTTGATATCCAATGGATAGGAAAAAATGTCTTTTCTGGAGTTGACAAACTACATTTCAAACTTCTTATTAGAGATGCTCACTGACCCCTGTGTTTTGGTTTTGGTTTTGGATCTGGATTACCGTCGTGTTTTGGTTTTGGTTTTGCCAAACTGCCCTTGCATGTTTTGGTTTTGGTTTTGTTTGGTTTTGTTTTGCAATTTTGTTTAAAAATCAATGTTTTTGGGCATAAAATAACCTAATTTAGTGCTCCACCTGTTTCTTGGATAAATAAGGTAATTCTAAAGCTAATAAATTAGGAAGAAAATAGTTTAATCCCTGGTAGGCCGTCCTTAATTCTGCACACAAACCTGGTTGTCTTCCTCTCCATCTTAGCCTATTGGCAATGCAGCCATCGTCTTTGGGTGTATATTACACACTCCACTTGTAGTTGAATAGAAAAAAATCAGCCTGCATAGACTGTAGAATTAGAAAGTAAAAATAAATGGACCAAGGTAGTTTGGTATCTGTCTGCATCAGACCCCCTCTCCACTAGGAGTAAAATAGAAAACTATTCAGCCGTTATAGAGTCTAGAATATAAATAGAAATTGAGAAAGGCAATTTGGTATCTGTCTGCATCATAATCATCAACATCATCATTAGTGCCCTCGTCGCCTACAGAAATCTCCCCCTCATCCTCTTGTAATTCAAAAGTGGCATCCTCAATTGGTGTATCACCGACTACACTCGGGCTGTTCAGGCACATATCAGCAGAACTGCTGAAAGGGTCCCTCTTTATGGGTACACTAACAGAATGCTCACGATTAGACATCCCACTGTTGGATGGACTCTCCACAGGGATTGGTGTCATTTGTGATTCAGAGCAAACATTATCCTCTAATGCCTTAATGTTATCTTGCAGCTCGGCTTTGACTCGTAACAGTAGTTGTGCACCACTTGTAGGCTCGGTAACATTTTTTGATCTGCCACTAATAGACAAAGTTGAAGGCCTCATTCTCTCTTTGCCACTGCGTGTGTAGAATGGCATGTTGGCAATTTTTTTTTTATCGGCACTTAACATTTCCTCAGTTACACTTCTTTTTCGCTTCAACACGGTAAAAAAATTTTGGTGTGTGTTTTTTTGACTGATTTCAAAAGACTGTGTAGTTTGACATCGCCTTTCCCAGATGACGTACTGGGAACACTACCATCAGGACTGGTGACAGAACCTGGTTGCTGATTCTGCTCATATGTGGACTGCTTTGAATCCATTATGAGCCCAAAGCACTTGTAGTGCTACAAATTGTTTTAGATACTGCTGACAAAATATGACTTTTGACAGCCAGAAAAATTAATGCAAAAGAATGGGGGACACCCCAAAAGCAGGTGGGAGTGCTAAATATTATTTTTTGAGACTGCTGACAAAGAGGACTTTTGACAGCCAGAAATAGTAATGCAGAAGAATGGAGGACACCCCAAAGCACTTGTAGTGGCAAATATTGGGGAAAAAAAGACTCCTCTATCCTCCTCTCTTCTCTATCAATTGTTATCAGAATTGTTATCAGAATTGGATGAAGAATAAGGTATATTCTCTGTCCCTGCTCTAATCAGCCTGTGACTACACCCTGCTCTGTCCCTCTGTTAAATGGCGATGGATTGCTGTGGAGGCGGGTATTTATAATTTTCAATTATCGCGAGAACCGAGCCCCGAGATCTGACTACGTCACAATGACGTTTTGCCTCGATTTGGAATCCGAGCGGACGGGAGAGTACCGAGCCTGCTCTGCTCGGTACTCGGATAGGCAAAGTTCAGGCGGGTTTGGTTGTCGGAGAACCGAGCCCGCCCATCTCTACTTCTTATATATGGGATAGGACTGGCGTGGCAAGGTTCTGAATCCACCAATGAGTTGACAGAGCTAAGGTGTTTTAAATCTTCAAGGTTTTAATCTTCATATCATAACCGTTTACTTGGGGGGAGCTAGTAGCTTTACAGTTCCAGAGAGTCAGAATAATATATCATACAAAATACAAATCATTCAGATCAGAACAGAACAAGAACATAGGAGGATGATGAAGAGACATGAGACGAAGGGTAGAGAGCTTGCAGTCTAGAGAGAGAGAGAATAGGAGCTAGTGGGGTTCGGAGTGGATTTTGGGATTGTAGAACACCCAGATGGAGTAATAGCAGGTGGGGGTAAGATTGACTATAAAAACAGAGGTTTTGAAAGATTGAAGTTTTGGGTGAGTCTGCTCAGGTGGTGTAGGCATCTCCATAAGTAGGCGTGACGAGACATCTTTAAGGCAAAAGTGAAAAAAATTCTTACTTGTACTATCTCTCTGCCTATATGTTCTCAATATACAATACTTTGCCATCCTATGATGCCATTTGTGTTCACTGCGTGTGGAGGTCTGCTACTGCTTCAAGTATATGACTCTGTACATGTTAATAAAGGGCAGGTATTGAATATACCTTGCACAAGATAAATTACATTTAGTGCAAGTACGGAGTTACATAAACCCAGACAAAATCTTTAATGTAGGTTTAAAGGGTTATAAGCAAATCACTAGCTAGCACTTGGCACGAAAGTCATTTATTTCAGAAAACAAGTAATTTTTATCTTTTACCAAATAAAGCCTATTCTTCTTGCAGATCTTGGAATCATTCCAGCGCAAAGGTGGAGGGAATTTTGCCTGTCAATAGCCCATAGATTTTTTAATAGCAGAACACCAATAAACAAGGTTTCTTTAAATTAAAAGTTCTGCGCTGTAAATGTTTTCCTAGCGTATTGTAAAATCCAATTTTTCTTTTTAACTCTTGCTTGCAAATCAAGCCGTGGTACACAGTGCACCGCAGGTGAACATAGAACAATGTTTGTATTATAAGAACCTGCAATAAATCTTTGTTCACACCAGAACAGTCTTGAGAAGTGCAATAATAAAATGGTAAGTAGCACTGTGCAGGATAAGTACAGATACTAGGCCTTGTTCAGAGATGGGGGTGTTTTTGTGGTGTACATTGACTTGACATGCATAACAGAATGTGTCTGTATCTAGAGATTTATGCATATCTCAGACTTATTTCCCATTACACCGGAGAGGTGGAACAGGGACATAGAATCATAAGTTGATAACAGTTAGGGAATGTTCCCCTAAGTGTAGCATGCTCACTGGAGCTCTAACATAATTAGGCTTGGACACACTACCAGCCTCTTATCAGGTGTATCTTCTGCGTGTACTGGAGGCCTGATGCAAAGATGTGTTATGATAACGATGACACCAGCAGCACCATCTAGCGGTTTCTGATTGGCTATATCTGTATTGACCGTGGGAAGCACGGTGGCTTAGTGGTTAGCACGTCTGCTTCACAACACTGGAGTCACGAGTTCGATGACGGTACTTTCAACGCCAACACTAATCTTCCTGCATTTAATGGCGCAATGGGAACAGTCGCCACCTCTGCATTATAGAAGCCATCCTACGAAACATTGTAGAGGTGGCGCCGGTTTCCATTACACCTTTAAGTGCAGGATGATTAGTGTCGGCATTGAAATTAACGCCATTCACTGCTGCCTGCATGTTAAAGCCTCAGAATTATTCAAAGTCATTTTTTTTGAAACAGTCGATATGGACACTATGTCGGGGATCACACGCTTCGCACTGAAAATGTTGGGGTAACTCATGTCGGGCTGTCCGTCATCGGGGATATGAGTAACACCGATCTAAGGAAACATTTACATATACAGTAGAAGATTATATGTAAGGAAAAATTAAATACTCTTTGCAAAACAAGTAGACCCTTGCCCTTGTAATCAATTTTTTGGCTTTAAAAAAACACTGTTAACATGACTGGGCTGATCATAAACTGTAAAGTCCAGGGTCTTGACCGCACAATGACTTGTCATGACTGCAATGTTCTTTAGCAAAGTGACAATGTGCTGTGTTCCCCAATCTTATACAGCACCTTAATCCCCAAGAGGGGGTTGAACTCTCACCCCTGTCCTGCCAAAGCTGATGATTCAGTCACTCTTTAGAACTGAGCCAGGCACCAGCTCTCCTTCCCTTAAAATCAATCCTTTTCAATGGTCTTTCAGCTGTAATTAATGTTCCCTGTATAATTAGATTGATTTTTTATGTACTGTGCAAGAGGAAGAGAATTTATGGACTAAATGCAGCGGGACAGATGCTGAGAATGCAAAGCTGGAGGGAAAGAGGATTTTTTTTTTGTGTGGGGTGTATGTCCGGGGTGGCGGGATGTGTCTATATGGCCTTTTGTAATGTTGAAAGATTGTTAGCTCTTGGGACAAATGTCCATGGCTAAATGTTCTGGCTGTTTATGTACCAATCATTTTAAAAATTGTGTTTCTTCATTTTAACCCATTAATTTCTGGAGCGCTATTTGCTGGATGCCTTTATTACAATATTAGCCTATCCTCCTTGTGGTATCGCTATTGTTAAACTTATGTGGAGTTACCATAATAATAGTACTAGTGTCTATAAAAGCATAAATATGTATGAGGCAACATTACAGCTAAAATTCAGCTATCAGCTAATATTTTTTTGTTTACACATGTATTAGCAGCGTAAATCACCATCATCTTTATTTATTTATAGGGCACCACAGAATTTGCAGTGCCGATACAGCAAGGAATGTGGGAAAATAGATTAGGTTCACAATTACTAATTAATGTTTTATTAATTCATAATGTATGCTTTTCTCCATATGTGGATATATACACACATAGACACACACATATATAGACATAAATACATATACATATATACACACACACACACATCAGGGGCAAACGCAGGATTTGTAGAGGGGGGGTTTCCACACCACGCCACCAGTGGGCGTGACCAGCATGCATGGGGGCATGGCTATAATTTTAGACAGTGCTTGGCTGCTCTCCAACTCTTTCTATCCCCATAATATACATGGGCAATGTTGCGTGGACTACTGTTAGGTGCACGCAGCTCTCCCTTTTTAAGCAGAGCTGTGTGAAGCAGGAGCAGGGTCCAGCCACCTCAATTATACAGTGCCCCAGGTTTGGAGGGGGATCCCAGGCACTAGGAAAACCCTCCTCGGTTTGCCTCTCTCTCTCTCTCATATATATATATATATATATATATATATATATATATATATATATATATATATATATATCATTATAACAACCACAGAATACTGTCACACGTCACTCAATACACTCTGATAATTATTTCATAACGTCATATGGTCCACTGCAGTAATTACCCCATAATGGTTTCTGGCAATGAAAATTACATATCATGCCTTAGAAATCATGTATTGCACGGATTTAATTACCCTATCATCATATATGCTCAAGTTGTTGAACTGGAAATTTAGAAGTGGCGGTATGGACAATGGAAGTGAGCGGAATTTGATGGTTCTTCAATCAAGGCAGTTGGAGAAGTGGGGACATGGCACACTACAGTATAACAATCCACCTCCACCCGTGTGTGTGTGTGTGTATATATATATATATATATATATATATATATATATATATATATATATATATATATATACACAAAAAAACAGACATAGATCCTCTGCACTCACCATGTACAGACTGGGGTGCAGGAGGGGGTTGCCCACATTGTATAGACAAGAAAACTGGGATACTCTGCACTCTCCAAACACATAATTAATGCTGTACCAAGTACTGTTCTATAGTAAAAACAGGGAATGTTAGTTCCACATATTGCAATATTAATTATGTGTTTGGAGAGTGCAGAGTATCCCTGTTTTCTTTATATATATATATATATACACACATATATATTGTACTGCACTGCTATGTAGTTACAATTGCCCCCCGTATGTGTAAAGGGCGGAAGAGAATCGCTGACAATATTTCTCTTGCGTGACATTTTCCTGATAAAGGAAAAAGGGAAATCTTTTCTCGTCTAGTTTCTCTTTTGTAATTTTCTGTGCTAACTTAATCCCAGCAGAAACTCGCGCTTCACTGAACTCACGTCAACCTGCAAAAACAGACTTTGGGTGAAGTAATAGAAATCAACCTTTTGCCTTGTAATGTGTGTGCAAATGTCCCATTGTTTTAGGGCTCTGCAAACCTAATTAGTGGAACAGGGATGTGAAATCACTACTGAAAGGTCTGTTAGTATGAAGGACATGTAGGATTCAAGATCATGCAGTTGGGTATTAATTCCAAGCTGTGCAAGTCATATTAACAGATAAAATCAGAGCAGCCACCTAATATCACTCATTGAAACACAGGTTATAAGACATCTAGATATTAATTTGAGAATATACTTATATAGGGGCTGATTTATCAATGGCCTAAAAGTCCTATTGCTGCTGATAATGAGCGTTTTCTCAATTCAACCATTGCATGAATATGTTACTGCTGGCAATAACACTGTATATTAAATTAAAAAAAAAAAAATTAAAATTATATTTGCTTATGTAATATGAGTGACAACAGGACGTCTTGCAGGAGAAGAAAGATGTACTGTACATGGATATAGGAAATTATGCATTTGTTTTTGTAGAAGGTGGAGAGGTGAAACAACCATAAAAGCATCTTCTGGATGGTGGCAAAAGTGGGATTTTTGTCTTTCAAGTATCATATGTATAACCAGTGGCTGGTTATACATACAATTTAGTCATGGATATAGTCCAATCGAGTATAGGCCACTGTCAGAGGATAAATGACCAAGCTCAAATTCGAGCACCAAAGAGAATGCTCTGTAATTGCCCACAAACGAGTGCTCATTTCATTTTTGACAACCCAATCCACAAAACATGATAAATGCTGCACCCCTGCAGATGCAGTCATTTTTATATGCAAACTTCATGCATGTTGTGTAAAAGTGAACACATTCATTCAAAAAGTGTATAAAGTCACCATAGGCACCAAGGCGGGGCGAGGAAGAAAAGAGGGAAAGAAGGGGAAGGAAAGGCAGAGAGGAAGGGAAAGGAAAGGAAGGAAGAAAGGAAGTTAGAAAGGGAAGGAAGGAAGGAAAGGCGGAAAGGAAGGGAAAAGAAAGGCAGAAAGGAAGGGAAAGTAAAGGAAATGGACGGAAGGTAGAAAGAAAGGGAAAGGAAAGGAAGGAAGAAAGGGAAAGGGAAGGAAGAAAGAAAGGGAAAAGAAAGGAAGGTAGAAAGGAAGGAAGAAATGAAGAGAAAGGAAAGAAAGGAAGAAAGGAAGGGAAAGGACAGGAAGGAAGAAATGAAGAGAAAGGGAAAGGAAGGGAAATTAAAAGGAAAATGGAAATGAAAGGAAAAGGAAAGGTAAAGGATAGCAAAGGAAAGGATAGGATCAGGATAGTTAGTCCCAGGGAATGGTCCAGTCACCAGGAAGTGCAGCTATGCCCAAGCCGCATAGTAAGCACTCCCTCCAGGAGGCAATTCAGTTTGCCAGTGCCTGGGCTCAGCCCTTCTTAGGGTGATACAGACAGTCAACTGTAGGATGGACCCAGAGACATATGCCCCCAGCCAGCCCCTGTCTATCGCCCTTGTGCAGAGTGATATAAGATAAAAGCTAGATGGAAGGTGCATGGATTAGCAGCCATGCCCATCCCTCTCTGTCTGTAAAACGCCTTGGAAAATCTGACTCTCCAACATTTCCTCGATACCTGAGATAACTCCATATATACTTCAAACAGCATGTTTCTTTCTTTTCATTAGTATAGATTGGACTTTTGGCATTATGTCCCTCTCTGGAGATTTACAACATACTGTAGATACAAGGAGATCCATCCAACAAGGAAAAGTGCCAATGAAGAGAAAGGGGAGTGACAGTATGAAACTGCAATGCAGTCTGAGAAAAAGCATATTAAGGAAGAGTTTCTAGGCTGTATAATAGAAGGTGAATATTCTATCTACAACAAATGTAGACATCAGCCTAATATCTGTCCAGAGCCAGCTGCACAAATGTAAGAGATTTAAGGTGTTGGATGCAAAACTGACATTTTAATGGAACGGAAAGATGCAAAGATCTTAAAATTGTTCAGGATTATCTTTTTATATCCTTATAGTAGAAATGGGCCAATCCAGGCCAAGAGCCTCCTAAAAGAGCTGACATAAGACAAGTGACTGCAAGGACAAAACTGGCCCCGGGGATTAACTTGATGTCTTGTATTGGGTTAAGATCGGAGATGATTCTCAGGGATGTTATGCAACGTTAACCCAACACCTGTTTACAAAAATGCCCGACATACATTAAAAGTCAAGTTTTATAAGTTGCTATTTATAAGTAATCTTTTACTGCATGAAGAGACCCAATACATTTGATACCAGAAATTCATCCACTTCGGGTAAGAGCACAAACTATTTTTAAATGCACTAAAACTTTAGGGTCCTTATTTTCCGCATTAGATTCTGATGTACACGTAGGTGCTAACAGCACAAATGTATCAAAGACCCAAGTACAGGTCTTTGCTGCAGCAAACGATCTCAGCTATATGCAAACCTTTACTGCTCTACCTAATCCTGCTAACCTGCAGTCTTAATGATGGCATCAATCCTGATAGCGCTGACAGCCTATAGAGAGCACATACCTTAATTTACAGATCTTTCCTCACAAACTATTAAAACATACCAGAATTAGAGTTAGATCTTTTGTCGCATTCCATCTAAACTTTGTGTGAAAGTTTATAGTTTTCTTTAGTTCTGTTTCTAAGTGGTGCTTTTTTTTGTACATACTACAGTGCTACACTAGCTGTGGTGATAGACCGATTTATTCTACACTACTTATCAAACAGTTGTGACTTGTTTTCTGGTGTGTACCCTCTCCTTCTGCATGGTACACCCAGGGTCGGATTGAAGGAATGGAGGACCCTGGGCTAAGGGGGCCTCCATTCCCCCTTGAGCCCCCCCCCTCCCCCTTGAGCTGCACCTTCCCATCCCCGTGATCCGCCCGCCACCCCCCGCCCCAAGTGCTTACTTCTTTTTGTCTCCTGTCACTGTAGTCCTTCCGCAGCTCGCTGTAAGCTCCTTACTGAGGAGATCTCGTGAGAGTGAGACTCACGAGATCTCCTCAGTAAGGAGACTACTGAGCGCCACGGAAGGACGACAGTGACAGTGCTCAGCAGCATTGATCGGGCCGGAGATGCCCCTGCCCCGATCAATAATGCCGCTGAGCACTGTCAAGGGCCCTCTGGATGCCGGAGACCCCTGGGCTGTAGCCCAGTTAGACCTCAGGTTAATCCGGCCCTGGGTACACCCCAGTCAAGTCTGTCTACATTGCAGACAACATTTTCAAAACGAATGCTTCCCCCATAAATGTGATTATATTAACCCCCAGGAAAGTAATAATTCCCACTGAAATGTTGAAATATTCTTATAGAAGCTATACTAGAGGGAAGCGGCAACACGTTTATTAAATCATGTAAAGTAATACATTTATAGTATAATGGATACGTCTGTCATGATCTGTGCTGGAGAGATCATGGCATCAGCTGAGAACGTTAAAATATAAACAAGTAAAAATATTGCTCTGTAGTGGTGTCTGGCTGTGCGTTAATACTGAGATTCGGTTACTGAGCTTGTGGATATAATACTTCATAATGGTCTTGTTCTGAGGGCTGAGTACTTGAGCAGTCTCAACAGCATGTGTTCCTCAACACATGCTGTATAATTTTATTTCAGTAATACCCAGCTATTCAAGGCTGCACCAAAATGTAACCTACATGTTGCAATAACAGACATAGGCAATATCATAACTATATAACTATATATTTGGGGACTTCCAGCCAAAGCTTGTAAAAAAGTAATTTTTTTTGGCTGATGAAAATATGTTTGCAAAAATGAAAGTTGAATATTATATTTAATGAACAAGTGTACTATACTAATACTTGGGGGTATATTTACTAACTGTGGGTTTGATGTTGTCAAACCCACAAGATGTTGTCTATGGCAACCAATCAGATTCTACCTTTCATTTATTTAGTGCATTCTACAAAATGACAGCTAGAATCTGATTGGTAGTTTAGTAAATATAACCCTTGGTATGTGGTCAAAACATCACCCACTTTTATAGTAAGCCTGCCCCTTTCACAGGGACGCAAATTGGGATCTCCAGCCAAAATTGGGACAGTTGAGAGGTATGACCTGTTCACACACCAATACTCTGGGGGACTCAGCCATTTTGGGGACACAAAATGAAGTCCTAATTGACCCAGTATCACATTCGCCTGTGGAGGCGAACGTGTGTGCGTTTTCCCATCGTCCATCAGCAGAACTACAGGCGCATATACACATTCAATTATGTGCCCTCTGCTGCATCATAGAACCGCCAGGGTCCTTGAAATGCTGGAAAAAGAGGGTATTGCAGTTTTCCCTGCTTCTTACACATAATGGCAATCAGCAAGAAAGAAACTATCACAGCCTTCTCCTGCTGAAAGGAAGGTAGGAACAGAGGGATATGACACAGGCCATTGGTGGCGGCTCCAATTATTGCCTGGAGAGCAGTGAAGGCGAGTATGTCCCTGGCCCTTTACAGGTTCAGACACCAGCAACAGCAGTGGAGATGTACCATTGCGGAGTAGTGGAACAAAAAGTAAAAACACAGAGACTTGTTCTACACACAAAAATGGCAGCAGTGTCACAGAAAAGCCAAAAAAACTGATGCGGTATCCATCCAAACTCTTTCCCCAAAAAAAAGTTATTGATCCAGAGCATACAACAAAATGTAGCACTGTGAGAAACCGGTGTCAAAAATAGCCCAGCATAACGAGCATGTTCACCGTAATGAGGCTGTAGTTGCCGTGGCGCTTCAATTTCCCAAACACTCAAAAGAAAAGCACATACAATTTGAACATTTTTGGAATAGAGGCAACTTTGCACACAACTGCAAGGTAAAACAGACAGGACGCGGTGTTCTGATTCGGTGCAAACGACCACAAAAGACATGGTTCCTGAAGGTCTCATGCAGTGTGTTGCTTGCCAAGGCTTGTTTGCAAAAAACTAACTGTGGCAACACATTAAGATATGTAAGCTAAACCAAAAGTGTTACAAAACCAAACCTGGCAAACACAGTCCAGTCTCTGTGCGCCATTGTTCAGCCTGTTCATCAGACATCAGTAGTGGCTTTTGGAAGCATTTGAACGACATGAGCCGAGATTAAATTTTATTCACAATTAAAAAATGACAGATGCATCATGCAAACGGGACAGCATCTCTACAACTGGGTCGGATCAGATGTCAGCAAACACGAGTACATCTGTCAGAAGCTTCGAGTAATGGGAAGGCAACTGTTATATGCCAGAAGAGTTAACCCTTTGGGAAAGATGGAAGACTTCACCGTTTCATCAAACTTTCTGCAAGTTGTTGACGCTGTGAAGCTGGTACCTGGCTACGACAATGAGACCAGTACATTAAAGACTCCCTTTCTGGCACTGAAGGTTGGCCATGGCTTGCAAAAGATTTTGAGCATTTTGGAATGCCAAGCAATAATTTAGGGTTGCACTAAAATGCACACAACTTCAGGAAGATCTATGAGACATGATGGAACAAATTGATCTCATTGGCTGTCTTAAATACTCTGATGGAGTCGAAATGGAACATTACTGTCAGAAAGTACTCTCCAACTCGCCAAGATCAGCAAGCTTTTAATGGCTGTCAGGGAGGGAAGACTGACTGTATTCAAAGGCAAGAAATAAACATTGATCGGATATGAATTTTTCAGGTTCGAAATCTGATATCCGATAGATTGTTTCAATTTTTACCTTCTTCAGAACTCGTCCAGCTGCAGAGTGACCAGTCAGATGATGAGCAGTCCTCTGAACCAGATCGACATGTGGGCTTGCATTCGTTCAACCTTCTCCTTTAAAAAAATAAGTAGATGTAAGGATCTGGGATCCTGGGACCAATGCACATCCAAGGCTTCCAATGTTTGGTGTAGCACACTGTTTTGCTATTCAAAGCATGTGGGTTTCTTTGTTTCTCATATTCATCTATAATGGGAAGAAATCTGGGACAGAGAGGAGGTTAAAGCTATGGAGAAACTCATGATGAAGTTTAACCAGAGAAAAAACACAAGCCTGTGCTCGGTATATGCCATATTATATATGGTACCAGCTGCGTGGCAATATAAATGCCCATATATGTATACAAAACAAAAAAGACAGTTGTCAGCGCTTATCCTTTACACTGCATATCTGTGTGTATCTAGCAAAATGAAAACATGAGGTATTAGTTCATATTTTGATCAAAACTTTAAGCCTGCATCCCAACGTGAAGGGTACCTCATTGTATGCAGGTCCTACACTGACCTATATGCTTTAAACCCCATAGATTGTAAGCTTGTGAGCAGGGTTCTCTTACCTCTCTGTAAGTATGTATTACCCAGTATTGTCTTATTAATGTTTGTTCCCAATTGTAAAGTGCTACTGAATTTGCTAGCGCTATATAAATAAATGTTGATGATGTTGATGATTAAAATGCAGTTAGAATCAGATGCACTCACCTCCCAGGTATAGGGGTTTACATCTAGCAAAGGCTGGCTTGTGAGCCACACCCAATTGTGCCTTAAATAGGCTTGATGGACAGCTGCTATGACAATAAGGCAATATTTTGAAACAAAACCAGAGAAAAAACAACCACGCGCTCGGTATATCCCACATTATATATGGTACCAGCTGCGTGGCAATAAGCCCGCGCTTGGTATATCCCATATTGTATGTGGTACCAGCTGAAGATGAAGTTTTTTCAGATATTCAGGGTGCCCGGAAACCATGATCGCCTCACATGCATCATGTCAAAAAAACTTACCTGCTTCACAATCCTGTGCTGCTGATTTCCTCTGCCTCTGTGTAGAGGTCAGCACTTCCTGGTTTGGGTGGTCACATGATCGTGGCTGGGAGGTGGCATATTCAAACCTGCAGACTATATAAAGAACGCTCTGACATTACAGCTATGTCAGAGCAACAGGTATTCATACCCAGACTGACTACCTGCTATGCTGTATATTGCTGCGGACCTTGGCTTCGCTTGTGATTCCTTCTTGGATAGTGCTTCTGCCTGTTAACCCCTCATGTATCAGTCCTTACGTCTTTTGACCACTCTCTCTCGGATCCTGATTTTGTACTGCTCTAGTGCCTGTGTACCAGATCCTGGCCTGTTATTGGACTTCCCTTCTGCATACTGAACCTACCACCAGTGAACCAGTCCTCAGTTGATTTACCTACTTTTGGATTTCCCTTTTCTCTACACTGTGTTATGCTTAGTGGCTGATCACAGGGCGCAACTTGCGTGTTCCCGGCTGTAAAAGTCCATCCTGCCTAGCAGCAGTTCTTGGCCATCACCCCAGGGCTCTCTTCCTGAGACAATCGTTACATGACTGAGATCATAACTGGCTAGCTGTGAAATTCTACATAAAAGAACTGGATAACAGCTACAAAGAGAAATAAAATTGTTGCATTTATACTCAGTGTTTGACCACGACCATAACCTGTTTGACTAGCCGTGGCGAGGTGTTGTTGTATGCCTGTGTATTGATGTGCTCAGATGGCTAGAATACATGAAACTGTCCCCACAAGGAAGTGAAAAGTCAATCTTTTAGTCTAGGTCAAACTGAAAATCTCAAGTGATAGGCGTGGTGACAAGCAGCCCCTACCATAGTCATTTGATTGTCCTGTTGACAGGGCATTAACAAAGGGGTGTTCCTAGGCATGGTCCAAAGGCATGGTCCAGACATGGGTCCTGATGTTGCAATAAAAACAATTATGCGTGTATGTGTTTTTGTGTGTGTGTATATATCTGTATCATATATATATATATATATATATATATATATATATATATATATAAAAATCCATGAGATGACACATAATAGAGAATGCAATTAAAACTAAGAATGTTTCAAATAATATTGAATAGAAAGATTTAAGTCAATTATTACGCATACATTTTTGATGGGTTTACGTTATATTAATTAAATGCAATACAATGTGGATGATGCCATATGGTCTGAAATAAGTACTGACAGTTTATTTACTGAATATAAAGTATACCAAACTAATGGAGATCTAATTATAATTATCCTTTATTTATAGCGCCAACATGTTCCTTAGCATGGTACCCTCAGATAAATGTATTCAAAAAATGAGTCCTTAGGTTGCATTCAAACTCATACCGCCAAAGGTGCATGGCAGCTATTCTTCTAACCACTGAGCCATGAAGGATCTGTCCTCATGTTAAAAAAAAAAGACAAATCACCAAATGTTCTATATTATAAATACAAGATTTGCACTGTTCTATGTGCCCATTTAAACCTAACTTGCACTTTTAAGTCTTTGCTAAATGAATAGCTTGAATGGCATCTTGATATTGTGCAGGTTTAATGTGTATTGGGAAAACCAAGCCATGGCAATCATGAGCTGAATGCTGAAAGAGGTGGGGATCCATGACTTAATGACTGCACACAGTATCCAGTACAATTGCACAAAGTCATAAATATTTATCTGCACTGCAGTTCCTTTAGATTCATTCAATATGTAAGGTTTGGCTCCTGCATGATTTACACGCATATGAATTATATGTAAATGGAGGAAGGGGAAAGCTCATCCTGTCATTTACCATCAAATGGAAATCACTTGTTTCTTCAATCTACACCTACTACTTATCCCAGTCTTCACACAGGCAGCTAAACAGGGTGGGGTCTCATAAACGTGAGGGAGAATCGAGAGACACGATTCCTACGGCCTTTCTTCCTCTCTGGTTTCGTTCCAGCAGAATGTTCCCTCGTCAGGAAGTTTTTGACGGTTTCTGTATAAATCTTCGTGAATTGCTATTGTTGGTGATTTTTCAAACAGCCGCAATCTTTGACTATATCGCTGTTGAATGTATAATATGATTTTTTTATTCCATTGACATTTTACATATCTATTGATCTTGGTAATGTAGAAAAAAAATGTGTAATAGTTTCAGTCAATCCCAGATTTAATGGGATGAATCACTTGCCAAGTGTTCAAGAATATGTGGGGATTTTTTTTTTTTTTTAAATACAAGACTTCTACATCTTCAGCAGCATTTGTTCAGTCTCTCACACCTCTGTATACAGATTTCCCGTAGGATTCTTCGCATAATCCCTTATGACAGTGTAACAGATTTCTGACCACCTTCTCTTTTTGCTATTGACCTTTAACAGGCCAGGTTTATTTTGAATAACCTTTAAAAATGAACAATACTTAATCTTATAATGAAGAGAAGAGTATTGAATATATTTTCCCTCTCTTGTATGTTTTCAAATGTCACTTTACCTGGCACTACACAATGAAATGTGAATGGGAAACAATGTTTTGTTGCAGCGACCAGAGGGAATAAAGATATCTCTGACCACTGGTGATGTGTTGTGGACCTGCATTAACCACTAGCACAACTCATAAATATGATCTAAAATCATCATCATCATCATCAGCAGCTATTTATATAGCGCCACTAATTCCACAGCGCTGTACAGAGAACTCATTCACATCAGTCCCTGTCTCAACAGAGCTTACAGTCTAAATTCCATAACATACACATAGACTAGTGACAATTTGAGAACAGTCAATTTACCTCCTAGTATGTTTTTGGAGGAAACCCATGCAAACACGGAAGAACATACAAACTACACACAGATAAGGTCATGGTCGGGAATCAAATTCATAACTCCAGTGCTGAGAGGCAGAAGTGCTAACCACTAAGCCACCATGCTGTCCATGGAGCCGATAGAGCAAAAAGCTCAAATGTCAAAGTTTAACATGTCTGTTTTGCTTGCTATGACATCACTAGCCATTTTCCTGTTAGAGATGTTCACTGACCCCCGTGTTTTGGTTTTGGATTAACTGTGTGTTTTGGCTTTGGTCTTGGCAAAACCGTCGTTGCGTGTTTTGGTTTTTGGTTTTGGATCCTGATATTTTTCTAAAATCCCTATTTTTGTTTGCTAAAATGACATAATTTGGCTCTTTTTTTATCCCTACATTATTATTAACCTCAATAACATTAATTTCCAATCATTTCCAGTCAATTTTTGTGACAAGAATACCGCTACCCCTGTTTCTGTGTGAGCAATGGCACTGAATAATGTCACTGGAGACTGGAGAGTGACAAGAACACTGCTACCCCTGTTTCTGTGTGAGCATTGGCGCTGGATCTCCTGGGGAGGGAGGAAGTTATGGAATCCAAAACCCATGAGACCTGACAAAGCAACAATGACGTTTTGCCTTGATTCAGGTCTGAGGATGCGCGAAAGTAATGAGCCGGCTCGCGAGCCTACTCGGATCCCCTAAGTTCGGGTGGGTTCGGTTTGCAGAAAACCGAGCCCGACCATTTCTAATTCCTGTGTATGAACCCACTTATTTTTACAGCATTTCTGTCTGTGAGGAAACTGAAAGCCTGTTACACAAGTTTATATTGCCCCAGATTGGTCCAAGATAAAGAAGCACAACTCTCCTAAATGTATTATTTAGAGGTCTTTTATTTAGCTTATTAGCAAATTAATGCAACAGGCAGCAAGCTGGGAGGATTTTGTTAAGTATAAACACCTCCATTATTTTAGGGTTATTATGTAGCCTTGTAATACAACACTATCTACTATATCTATTAATTTATTAATATTCAATAGTTCATTAAGTTGATCAATAAGAACAAATGCTTAGGAGTTAAGGAGGCACAATATATGCAATTTGGGGACTATTTCTGGTTTCTAAATATGTGAAGCACGGTTAAATAAATCATTATGCATTTGGATAGGAAGACCTTGGCGATGTTCTGCAGTTCTGTACAGAGTTTAGTAACTAATAATCTGCAAATTTGTAGTTTGACACTTAAACATAATGCTCAATAAGCAGTTTTTTAACGCGTTTATCATTAGGTATGCTTAAAGGAGAGCTACATTAATAATCTCTTTCTTTCCTGCCCAGCCAACACCTCAGTTCCCATGATCCTCCAGCCTGACAGATTAGACTTATCCAATCAGAATTGTCAGAAATTCCAATTTGAAATTCTTGTGAGCCTATAGAATCATTTGAGCTCAGGCATTGTCAGGGGTATCTCCCAAACTGCCAGGGGTATAGGACCTCAGTGGCTCTTAAACTTAGGAAAAGATTAATGTGGTTTGGGATGTATTTTTACATGAAGGTCTCCTTTAAGCAATTAGAGGCAAAATCACTTCTTGGCCTTTTGGCTAAGATCAAGTGCAGTATTGGCCGTGCATGTAGCCCAAGGTGCTGTGTAAGCACAGGACTGGGGGGGGGGGGGCATGAACATTCACAGGTGATGGGTCTGCGCCCTCGCTGTGGACAGATTAAGGCACGAGAACATTGTACTTTTTAATTTCCTGCAACACTTTTATTTCTTGGTCCTGACCTTTGGCCAGACCAGAATATTTTATGACCCCACCGTGCCCTTTTTTACTTCCTATTCTTATTGAACCCCAGCACTTGATGCTATGGCACTTTATTCACATTTTTCATTTGTTTGTTTTGTATGCACTCCTCGAAGGGTTTGCATCCAGACCCCTATGTGTGACTCTGTCCTAAAGTTGTCTGAGGCTCCCTCCTTTTGGGGGGGGAAAGAACTAGTCCCCGAGGAAAGCTTCCGCCAAACTTGGGGAGAAAAGGCGACCCATCAAGCTTTGTGGTGGAGGTGAGCTTAAAGACCATGGCCTCCTAAGAGGCCTTTTGGCTCTAGAAGTCAGTAATATCAAGTAGCTCCAAACCTAGGAAAAGGGGGGTCTGAAAACCCTTTTCCCTTTTTAGGACCTTCAATCTTCTGAGGGATTGAAGGCCCCAGTAGATTGAAGGTTCCAAAGTCCCAAGCCACCACACCTTAGGCTTAAAAAATTAAATAAAATTAGAGGCAAAACGATAGTATTATCATGGTAATGTTGATTTTGACCAGTAGTTTTTGATATCATGTGTTACAGAAATTTGTTGGCTCTACACGGATTAACAGAGAGATACCAAATAGTTAAACTAGTGTATAAAAAAACAACACATAAAATGATTTTTTTATCTCTGGCTTCTTTCTGTCCTCTTGCAATTAAATGATCTATTACAATAATTTCACAGATACAGGTTTCATAAAATTACCCATTGTGAGTAACTTAAATTTAATTACTCTCCAGGCTGAATTTCAGCCATTCATTAAACATTTAAACGGTCCAACATACTTCCCACAAAGTTATTTGTATATCCAGTGCAATTATGAAGAGAGAATTTTAACTATATTCTTAGCTGTTCTTTTAGATATTTTTGAAAGTAAATGTAAACAAATCGACAAATATGTCTCATAGAAATATGCTGTATGTGCAGAGCCTCTCATGAGGGGTAGCGGGACACATATTGCGGGGAGCAATCACGTGGGGGGCGTGACAGTTACCCGCATAAATGATTTAGCCTATGTGAATATGCTTTTGCATACATAGAAAGCCGATAACAAGTTGTCTACGTCACTGTAGAACAGGTATTGGAGCTCATTATAAGCCAATATGCATTTAGGTACATTAAGGTTTTTTATAAGCTGACCAATAGGAAGCTGTGCCACGTGTGGGGAAAATGCACATATGCCTGATGCTATGGTAGCATAGGACATTTTTTTCTTGGGTAGCTGGAAAAGTGTAAATGGGAACTTTCTACGCATGATTTCCATATATAATTTGTAATTTTGTTGTTTATTCTAACACCCTGTATAGAGCTCTGCGTAACCCTTGTGACACCTTATAAATTAAAGATAATAATATTCTTTCTATGGTTATCAGTTTTGGGCAACAGGCTACTGTGTTTGTAGAAAATCAGTCCTTAGTTGGATAATGATAGCGTCTTACCAGTTTTTCTGTTTAGCAATAGGTTAATACACTGCTTGGCCTGCCTCAGCACCTCATGCCGGAGTTCTGTAATATCATGTTTCTCTTAAAATGTAATGTGCGGCCCCTGATGTGACCAAGAGCCACTTGTGATTCCTCTGTTAAATGACATCATTGTTCCCAACAATGGCTTACAACCTGCAGACTACAGCAAGCTACAAATCTCTCAGTCAGTGCCTTGATAGCTAACCTGAGTATTAATGGAATGGAAGGAGAGGTGGGCCCATGATCGAAATTTGTCAGGATGCCCATGATTCTTATGGGTGGCCCTGTACATGTAAATATTGCACATATAGTAGGCATGTTACCTGTACCTGTACCTGTACCTGTACTATGCATATTACATATTCAGGTAAACTTTGTTCTTTATCCCATTATCTGTCTCTTAAAGCAATAATTATAGAAGATAAAGATCAACAAAACTGTTTTAGGTATTGTATTACTGTTCTTCTCAATTTTGTGTTCAGTGTGTGGTTTACTTCACTATCCTGGTCTCAGGAGGTCTATCACTGTATCCTGGTCTCAGGAGGTCTACTGTTGGGATTCTACCCCTCTATCCTGGTCTCAGGAGGTCTACTGCTTTATCCTGTGCTGGGGAGGTCTACCACTCCATCCTGATCTCAAGAGGACTACCACTTTATCCTGGGCTTGGGAGGTCTACCACTCCTTCATGGGCTTGGGAGGTCTGCAACTCTATCCTCTTGGTTATGGAGGTCTACCATTCTATCGTGGGTTAGAGAGGTCTACCACTTTATCCTGGTTAAGCAGGTCAAGGTCAACAAAGGGCTTTGGAGTTCCACCCCTCTATCCTGGGATTGGGAGGTCTACCGCGCTATCCTAGGCACGGCATGTCTACCACTGGTTTGTGGGCTTAGGAGGTCTACCACTCTACCCTGAGTTTGGAAGATCTACCATTCTTTCCTGGGCTTGGCACATGTACCACTCTTTGCATGGCTCAGTTTACCACTGTATACTGTGCCTGGGAGATATACCACTCTATCCTGAAATCTTGGTGCTGCACACCACTGCATTAATAAGTTTGGTTTAATCAAGTAAATGGTCTTCCTAGAGTCTAGAATAAGACTGCATTTTACCAATGTTGACAATTTTTAGATAAAAGTGCACTTTGAATAGAAGATCCACCAGGAGAGTCTATACAAAATAAATTGGTTGGATATACATAGAGCATTCTGTAAATCTCACTGTCTAACTTGTCTTTTTATATTCCATCACTAAGTCTTGGTTGCTAAAGTTAACAAAACATCACAACAACACAGATATGTGTTATATAATTGCATGATAATAAATATTGATGTGCCTTTACAAAGTTTTACTTCTACAATTATGCTTTACACTCAGGGCCTGATTAAGGGTTCAGGCCACCCTAAGCTAATACGCTCATAGTGTCCCCTCGTCTTACATGCCAGGCTAATATGCGTTATATGTCTCACATGTTGCTGTCCTTGAAGGACTGTAGCCCAGTGCCCAGGACTCTAAGGTCCCAGACAGTTTTCAATCAAACTTAGTGGTTCAGGTATGACCTTGACAAGCTGTTAAGCTGAAGTTGGGGTTGCTGTATGTTCCAGTGAACTTAGGAAGATATTCCTGACAATTATTCCAAAAGAATAGTATGAGGCAATCAGTATATAGTTATACCCTTGGAGTAAATGGCTTGCTTCATGCGCTAACCAGAATGTAATTTATGTAAATTGAACCATGCTGAACGTTGTACCAATCACCAGAAATCCTTAGTATTTGTGTTATAAGCTGTGGTGGAAGTGGAAATTTAGAAGTGGCGGTATGAAAAATATATTGGGGATGTAAATTAATGGAATTTAATACTTTTACAATGAAGGAAGTAGGAGAAGTGGCAGTATGGCATACTGTCCCCACATCCACCACTGCTTATAAGGATCTACTTAATATTACATTCCCATAGATCTCAGCAACGGCTTTGCTAAAAAATATAGTACATAGTAAAAATATAGTACATTTTCAAAGTAAAAATAGCTTTGTGCTCAACAGAGGTTACTTTTTGCTGAATCCCTCTATTTTAAGCAGTGTTGGATGAATTACTGCAGATAAAGTCCAAAGAGAGTTCCCACCTCCAGAATGTTATGAATTACTAGTCCTTGTCAAGTGTAGAAAAAAAAAGATTCCCCAAAGTTCCTCATTCTGCTGAGAATTGTAATGGAGAATATGCTTCCCAATCAGAACACAACATATTCCAGAAGCATAGTCTGTTTGTAAACTCATCCCACGTTCTCCGAGTGAGATCGCTCAAAACCACATTAAAAAAAGACGAGCGAAATAGGAGAGCAATTTATCTTGTGATTTATGCTGGAGCTCAGCCTGGGAAGAACATTCCTATATCAGAGAAAGGGTTATTTACACCAAGAGAGGAAATATTCCAACGCATGTTGTACTCGTATTAAAGGATTTAGGATTAGAACGTTCGCCATTTGGAACCAAAATCAAAGAGACAGTTGTAGCCAAGTCTGGTTATTGAAATAGGGTTGGAAGCCTTAAAGTCTCAAACTGGCTTCTGATACCATATGGCACTAATCACGGTCCCCTTAGCATAGCAAGGGTTAATTGGAGGGCAGAAGTAGCCACGCTACATTTAATACAGCTGTTTTGTGGCCCAAGGCTTGTAAAGGGCATCAGTAGATACATGTTTTCTTTTATTTTGCTTAATTTTGCCCTATGAACACCTTTCAGATACGTGTGTGTATAATAATTATTATAATATATAATTATGTTATATAGTTAGAATAATTATTATAAACATAATTATGGTCCATGCATAACATAATGCTACATAATAATATAGTGTATATAGCTGTACAGTATATTATGTACTATATAAATACATTATATTAATGCCATAATAATACAGCACCTTAGCCATTTTATGGACTTCTGTTGCAGGACCTGTTCCAAGCTTCTGCTATATGCAGTTTGATTTGGGTGTAGACAGAACTCCTATTACACTGTAGATAGCTATGGATGTTGATAGCTGTAGTCCACTTATAACTAGTGTGCTAACCCATAAAGCATAAATATACAGTATCTTGCAAATATAGATGGAAAGCAAGAATCAACGTGTTTAAAAAACATACATTTCATATCATACAGAGGATTAAATACTCCAGCTGTAACATTTAATGAATGCAGGTTTACAGAGAGCAAACTAGTCCAGTAAAGAGCTGAATTGAAAAGCAGTGCACGTTACAAGCATAGAATCTATTTATAGTGTATGCTGTTCTGCAATTTTTCATCAATCCACAGAACTTTTATTGTAAAGTAAAATGAATAGGAGATTTACAGTAAGTGTACAATCCCCATACACTGGTTTACTCTATATGCCATGTTGTCTGTATGTTATAATATTTTCCTGTAGTCTAGTTCAGGGATTCCCAAACCCAGTCCTCAGGGCTCCCCAATAGTGCAGGTTTTCTGGATCACATGTGACATAATTAGGACCACCTGTGGATCTGTTACAATGTGTCAGTCAGTAATGATTACACCTGTGCTCCAGCAAGGAGATATGGAAAACCTGCACTGTTGAGGAGCCCTGAGGACTGGGTTTAGGAAACCTTGGTCTAGTTGGTAATCTGGTATAAAGCTTGGCGCTTTCTGTGAGACTATAGTAACTACAATGGTAGGGAGACCCCCAGCATGCGTTCCTCCAGACAATTTTCATGTATTAAAAAAAAGTGTCGTTTTATGGAGGGGAAGCAGTTCTAGTTTAAATTGACACAGTGATCAAAATTGTATTATTTACAGTTCTGTTTCAACAGACTTTTCTAGTTCCTCAACAGTGTAGCTGCTGTTCTGGGAAAGGGAAAATTATCAGAACAGCAAAAAATGCATTGGGGCAAAAAAATAATTTCCCAATTACATTTCCCAAAAAAAGTCATTAAACTGTTTTTTTAAGTAAGCAATCAACCAAATGGATGGAAAATTTCTTCTGTCCTATATCATACCTCTCAAGATTCAGAATCACAAAATTGGGTAAAAACGACCCCTGTCGCCCGTTCCAACCGAACTCCACCAACAAGTGTTAAAATTGTGATAAATCTCTACCCACATTTGAATAAGCCCCCCCCCCTTTAGCAGCCCACCAATGGGACAGTTGGCAGGTATGCTACATTGAGATTCACTCCTTTAGCATCAATTACCATTCTTTCCCCAAAGACTTCATTGATAGCAGTTTTGCCATAAAATGTAATACCTAGCCAACATTTTACAGGGAAAGACATGTTTTTAAATAGGGCATTACTGACACATTAATGGTAGGCAAGTAATTGTAAGTAATATAAGGTCGGAAATGGTCAACATATAGCTGCAGAATTGACTTTAATGCTGATTGGTTGGCCCTGATTGGCCCTGTCCCCTTCCATCCCGATGATCGGACCTCTCAGCAGTAATTTTAAGGTATAATGATTGATGCTAGAGGGGAGCAATTGTCCTGATAGCTCCCCTCCAGATCAGCCAGAGCACCTGTGTCCTGTGAGGTGACTAAGGGGCACATTTATCAATGTTCGGCAAAAAAGAAAAATAGTTATCAATCCTTATAGCATGGATAAGGATTGAACTATTTCTCAAATTTATTAAAAACAGATCACAGAAACAGCAGTTC
The DNA here is from genome assembly GCF_038048845.1 of Mixophyes fleayi. Classification (NCBI taxonomy): domain Eukaryota; kingdom Metazoa; phylum Chordata; class Amphibia; order Anura; family Limnodynastidae; genus Mixophyes; species Mixophyes fleayi. The sequence goes on along the minus strand of NC_134408.1, from coordinate 30,453,542 downwards.
CGATAAACTGCTGTTTCTGTGATAAAAAAAATCACACTTACCCCGCCTCTTCGGAACGCGATGTCCACGGATCTCCTCCAGGTCCTCTTTATTTTTCTTTATACTGAAATTGCGCATGTGCAGTTCTAAAAACTGCACATGCGCAAAAAAAATCCCCGCTCTGTCTCTGCAACTAGTTGCAGAGAGAGCAGTGCAGAGCGGTGAGTAACTTGGAGGGATCATGTGATCCCTCCACACATGCGCTGTCCAGCTCTGTTCTTCGGAGCAGAGCTGACAGCACTGAAATCTGACAATTATTATAATGTACGCCAGCTTCATTATCAAGACAAGTTACCGGAAAAAACTTTTTTTCGGAACTTGTTAGATTGCGGTAGTGAGCAGTCACCATACTATTGAATGGTGACTGCTCCCTAAAACGAAGCAGAATGCAAAGCAGCAGATATCCACGATATCTGCTGCGATGCACCTTTCTTAAATATGTGGGACACACAGAGGGCCATGGATTGTACGGTAAGTGCACCATCACTATTTGTTAAATATGCCCCTAAATCTCTATAACATTTTGCATAAAATGAGTAATTTTGTCATATTACTGTAACTGCATCTACAGTATAAACAAACATACCAAGGACACATTGAATAAACCAATATGTATTGTGACCACGGTTGTCCTTGAAAGTTTGGAAAAAAAACATAACCGCACACTAGGTTAATAACAAAAGGAATTTTCTGCATGTACAAATATAAATCTTTATCGCTTGTCTGAGAAGAGGCAGCAAGCCTGAAGAATAGCGTATAACAATGTTTGCATACACTTGAAGGCATGATAGCTCGGAATTGTTATCATGGAAGTAGCCTGTCATAATTATGGTGATATAATAGAATGTTCTGCTTTGGAGATTGCCCCACCACGTACGGTAACACAGGGCCGCTTGTGCCTCATTAAGTTGCAGAAAGCGACGCCTGAAAACAAATAAAGTCAAACGTCTCTCCTCACACCCGTGACACGCACAGCATGGGCGACCTCCTCTCCCCAGTAGGAGAGAAAAAAAAAATTAAGACAGAAGCTCAGATTGCAGCTGAAGAGGAAAAATTAGAGTAATCTGACCAAGTCAGCGGGCTGGGAGAAGACGCTTCTTAGAAATACATTTAATGCTAGTGGAAAAGCTGCGCACTCCCAGGGTGAAAGAGGATGGCTTCGTATCCACTCTGTTATTATCCCCATTGTTTTAGTTGTATAACACAGCGACCAAATTGACGATGATTGAGTCCGTGTGGGCTAAGTTATTAAGGGGAGATATTGCTGCCTTGTGAGACCTGTATCATACACAGTGGAGACTAGAAAGAGAGGTAATGACAATGAAGGGGCCTTGGTGACTGGACCAGCACTATGTACACCTCTGATGGCTGAACTCCAAATCTCTGGAACATACACAGAGATATTCTTTACTGCAGACTTGGCTGTTGTAGAACTACAAGACCCATCATGCCCTGTCATGCCCTGTCAGGGCTGCCATCAGAAACTGTGGGGCCCAGTACTAATTAATCTGGCGCCCCCCTCCCTGGGTCTAGTACTAATTAATCTGGCGGGTCCCCCCTCCCCATACATGTGCTCCCCTCCATCTTCGCCATACATGCGCCCCCTATCCCTCATCACAGTACATTCCACCAACTCCCTCGTCACAGTAAATGTTCCCCTCTCCCCTCCCCGCAATCATAGTAAATGCCCCCCCTACAGTTTATATCCCTCCCCCGCACAGCTTATGTCCCCCTCTCCCCCACATTTAATGTCCCTCTCTCCCCCCTCCTACAGTTAATGTCACCCTCTCCCCCTCAATGCACAGTTAAAGTCCCCATCTTCCCCCCCCAATCACAGTTAAGGTCCCCCTCTTCCCTCCTCCCTCTCTCCACAGATCAGGTCCCCATGGCTCTCCCTGTTCCCTCCCCTCCCTCCACAGTTATGGTCCCCCAGGCTCTAGCTCTCCCCCCTCCCTCCACAGTTATGGTCCCCCGGACTCTCCCTCTCCCCTCCCTCAAAAAAAAGTCTGTCCGGGCCCCTCACAGCAGTACTGTCTGTACTCCCCTGATGGCGACCCTGTGCCCTGTCAGTGTCTGGCCTTGTCGTTCCACAACAGCTGCACAGCCACAAATTGCCTACCTTTTCTTAACACTTAACACTTGTAGGCACTTGTAGGTTAAGTCTGTTTGGAGATTTATACGAGGAGGGGCACTTATATGTTATCAGTATAGTTCAGTGGCGGATCCAGGGGGGGGGGGTGATCGCCCCCCCTAGCAGGGGCTTGCTGCCGGCGGCTGCACAATATGTGCAGGTCGGCTCGGCAGTGACAATGTGCTGCCCGGCAGCTCTGATTGGTGCAGCCGCCGGCAGCCTTGAAGTCAAAAAGGGGGCTGGGCCTAAATCGTCCCCCCCCTAAATCGCCCGGGGTAGGATACTTTTCTAGATCCGCCCCTGGTATAGTTTGGGGTCTATTATATGGAATGCATGAGACATGATGAGTAACACCCTGGAGGAATGGAGTGACTTCTTTTTCTTCAACGCTGTTATTCCTCCTTCCTCGCAATTCAGATTCGATTGGTAGGAGAATGAATATGGGTGACAAAGCGCCAATGGTACTGGTCTGGTACTGGTAAGTCAAACGTGCTCCCAACTCAATAGCCTACAGCACAAACCTTTAACCTTTTATTTCTGGAGCAAAGAGGTGAAATCTGGAAAAGGCCATTTGGAAATATTACATTAAATACACATTGGTTAGAGAATGAAATTAGCATAGACAATTCCCTAAGCAGCTCCCTGGAAAATTAAATAGACACGTTCATAGGCAAGTAATTCATACTTGCCTATTCTCCCAGAATTTCTGGGAACCAGGCATTCTCCTGAACGTGATGGAGGTGGAACTTGATGACGCAAAATTGCGTTATTAAGCGTTGACATTACATGAATTTTAACATTTATTAACGGGGGGGCGGCTACGGTGACACAATAGCATCGCCACACCCCTTCCTACCCCCTGTCACATGACCTCTGCTCCAGGATCTCCAGAAGCAGAGGTTTAAAAAGTAGGGAGTAATTGAACACTTCAAATAGCAGGTAAATAAACACTTCAATAAACAGAAGGCCTAGCGATCAGACTAGGGGGAGCGGAGAGTGAAAGTCCTTCAGTAAAGTCCCGTATCTATCTTCTGGCACCGATGTGGCTTAGCTAAATCCCTGAGCACAATAGCAGCATGGTAGTTCTTGATCCTAGTGCATTAAATAGTCCTGCTCGCACGTGTACAATACTCTCTTAGCAAAAAGGAAGTCACTGAGGTGTATCCTCTTACACAGTTTCAATACTAGTTCTTCTTATGTGGAAACAGACGATAGTTCCTTTAACAAATGGGTGAAATATAGCAGCTTATGTAAACAACTCATTGCTCCTAGAAATGATGCTCCTTTATCAGCACAATAGTTGCACAGACTAATACTCCTTATGCGTCAGCAATAGTGTTGTAGCAGAATACTCTTGTGGTATGACAAATAACATTCCCGGGCTGGCTGGGATCTGTGGTTCCACAGAACTGAACAGTATCTAATAGTTACAAACTTTCCTTAACAAAATTACTGCTTGGGTAGGAAGCACGATATAAATGCCGGGCCCCCTTTTGGTTGTGGGGTTCCGGACACATACCGTGGAGGCACACAACCACTGCTTTGTGTTTAATTGGTGCTCCAATTGAGGCTGAATCCTGTTATTCTACTAATCACAATAAGGCTCTGACATATAGTTCAGTCTCTGCACCAAACAAAATGGCTGATCCTTGGTGCTGCATTCGCTTGTCTCAAAATAGTGGTGTTTAACACTACAAGTCCTTTAACTAATGGGCAGTCTTAGTTACAGTTCTGAAAAACAATGATGGAGGGGGGGTTGCTTCCCCTTCTGACGCACTGCAAAAACTTTAATTACTATCTGCCTGGGACTTGTAGTGTCACAGTGTTGCACAGGCTCTATCATGCTGTGACCCTCTCAGTTCCTCTGAATAACCATGCAAGTGTTCCAAATATAGTCTGAGGATTTATGCTTAGAGTTGATCTCCTAATTCTCAATATTGTTATGCCTCAAACAGTACAAAGTCCCACTCCTATAGGATATAGTCAGGGGAGGACTGCCAAATTTTAGCTCTGTGGGAGGGCAAGACTCAACTCAGCAGCCTTTTAGGAACATTTAAAGGAAAACAATGCAGGTGACTGAGCCCAAGGCAGCCCACAATGGGAGCGGCCCAGGGGGCAGATACCCCCCTACCCCCCAGCCCAGCCTAGCCTGCCCCTGTGTATAGTATACAGACTCACCCCAGCACCATGGTGCTTTTAATGTCTCAGTTGCTGCCTTGTTCTCAAGGGAAAAACTTGTCAGTCACGCTGCTGTTATCTCCAACCAGCTTCCTGATTGTCTGTTGCATGCTCTTTGCCAACAACACCTCACACCTCACTTCCCTCGTTATTCTATTTAGCCAAAATCTCCTCTCTAGACACACCCGGCCACAGAGTCGGTAGTCAGGAGTAGTGAAAAATGGTTTCTCTGTCTTGAACTGTAAGCTTTGCTGGAAACAACATAGTATACCTTATTCCTGTGTCCAGCTGTCTGCTCTCTGCATTTATGAATGTGCATCTTTTCTTTTGCATCTTTGTGGCAAAATCTGGAAAGTCGGATGGGTATTAATAAATAGACCTATTAGTCACTCAATGAATTGGTACATCTATTATGACAAATACATGGCTCCCATGTTTGGAGCTCGTTACAAAGAAAGCATTCGCTTTATAGTTCTAATTATTGTCATTAACTAAAGTCATTAACTCATGCAGACTTACCAACTTTTGATGGCTCCTCACCCCTCCAGGGGGGTCAAGTTGGGGGGAAGGGGGGGGGGGGCATCTGCATTTTGTTTCCTTTAAAATGTTCCAGGAGAGCGCACTTCTATCCCAGGAGAACTCCTATGAATCTGTGAGTATCTCGGACATTCCGAGAAAGTCTGAAATAATGTAATAATAGCTGGAACTATAGGTGTAATAAATAAGTAACTTTCTACCCACACGTGACTCTCCAAATAATCCCCCATATCATTATGATTGCTCTGTGTAAATATTACTGCTCATTGTGTAATAATTGTAGTGACAATGCTGTGTTGTGTGTGTATATATCTATATATACTGTCCCCGCTCAGCTATGGATTGCAGACCTTGTTCTGCATTTTCAGGAATTAAAATTCAGCCTGTGCTGTGGCACATATTTGGAACGTGATATGATTTTCTGTCTGAGCCTCCTTTTGGCTGCTGGTGTAGACTAAAGAATCAGTCCCATTTAGCTGGAGCGATCCTGATAGCTACATCTCTCAAATATAGCCATTACTATCATTTATAAGCGCAGGAGACACAAAAGTCTATTTATCAGTGAACTAATCATTTCCAAGAAAATGTCTAAAAAATATGATTTTGCTGGCTGCTCTGTTTTTTAAAGCAGCGTGGATGTCAAATTATTGCATAGTGAATTCAGCACCAATTTATCAGTGTTTGCACAGCGAGTTCTATGAAAAGAATAGGTTTCACTTATTAACTGTATTATGATAAAACACCTTTTATTAAATATAACTAGAATTAGAGGAGTTCAGGGCTGGTGTTGGCTTTTAATTTCTGTGGGCAAGTTCCTGGACACTAACGGGTGTTTGACCCTAATTTCACAAGAAGTTATGTAATCCATCACTTTTCTTTTATTTTATGTCACTTTTGCAATTTTACTCTTCTCGGCATGGTAAGCATGCAAAATGCACAAATGAACGTGGAAAGGACAGACAAAGAGTTTGAGGAGTAAATTTATCAAGCTGTGGGCTTGAAAAAGTGGAGATGTTGCCTATAGCAACCAATCAGATTCTAGCTATCATTTTGTAGAATGTACTAAATAAATGATAACTAGAATCTGACTGGTTGCTATAGGATACATCTCCACTTTTCAAACCGGCAGCTTGATAAATTTACCCCTTGGAGTCATGAATAGACCTCTTAGATTTGTTAGGCCCACTAACAAGTTGTAGTTTAAGGATAAAGTAAACACCAACAGGCTGAGGCAGTGATCCATTCTCCAGCGCAATTGCCTGAATACTGTTAAACTGATATAGTCAGTGTTCTTATGGCCATGGGAAAACACTTGCGATTGGCTGATCAAGGGAAACACTTGTGATTGGCTGGCTAGTAAAGGTGAGTCCCAGAGATTCCTGGTATTGATAATTTTGCAGCGAAAGTGCATGGGGAGGGGCTTAATTTTATGGGAATTTTAGTCAGGTCTACATTTATACTACAGAAGCTAAACAATAGAAAATATTTTTTCCTTATATGTAAATAAGTGGTGAATGACTGTTTTGGGGAGGCATTTATTCAATGAAAGTTTATTTTATATGTGTATGTGTTTTTTCACAATTTTAGTTAGATAGATAGGGAAGAGCTCTAGCCCAAGCTGTCTAGCACTGACACCGGTTGAGGATTTGGGGAAGGGGCACTCTGCCTGTTTTTCAATTATTTTATTTTTATTTTAAAAAGTGCACTATGGCTGTGGACTGTCTTTATTACAGATGGAAATTTGTGTGTGACGTGCTCTCTACATGAACTGGTGCAAAAATCACATCCTTTTGTGGAATGAGGCGGGTTTACATGGCCTCTGAAAATATGCCAGCCCCACCCCCTTTATTTCCATGATGTCGCTCCACAAAAAGAAATCTCATTCCCGCACTGTTCTGCAACACAAGACACTCCCGCATGCATACTTTGTACTTTGCTAGGAACGCCTTGACTCAGACCAATTACTCCCTTCTTCGACTGCAAACTGCTGCTCCTCCACAAATACAACCATCCTCCTTGGCAAACTTAGGTGCCAGGGTGGAAATTTAGCTACACTTGAGCAAATTTCAAACCATACATCAAATTCAGTACTATAGACTAGAGATGTTCACTGACCCCCGTGTTCTGGTTTTGGTTTTGGATCCCAATTTTTTTTCTAAAATCCCTATGTTTTTTGCTAAAATCACATATTTTTGCTTTTTTTTCCCCTACATTATTATTAACCTCAATAACACTAATTTTAAGTCATTTGCCGTCAATTTTGACCACATCACAGGTCACAATATTATTTTCATACACTTTCAAACAAAGGCTGCAGTGACCTGGCTGGATGGTAAGCGACAGAGCAATGACTCAAACACATGGCAGTTCCTAGTACATCTAAGAAACATTGTCACACAGCAGTGTCAGTAAGGAAAAGTGGTGCAATTAGCAATGGAGCAATGGAGCTCTCCTCTTTTTGTGTTACCTATATAACACAGTACAATGTGACTGCAGATTTAGAAGACCAAGCCTGCCAGACCTATTATTTCTATTTCAGCAATGACAATTAGCAATGGAGCACTGGAGCTCTCCTCTTTGAATGTTACCTATATAACACAGTACAATGTGACTGCAGATTTAGAAGACTAACCCTGCCAGACCTATTATTTCTATGCTCTCATTGACAATTAACAATGGAGCAATGGAGCTCTCCTGAATGTCACTGGAGACTTTGAAGAACACTGCTACCCCTCATCTTTCTATTCTATCTATGACGCTGCCCAACTGCTCTACAAACAGTGCTACCCCTTCTGTGTCCCTCTGTGAAATGGCGCTGGATCGCCGTGGAGAGTGGTACTTATAGAATCCAAAGCTCACGAGATCCAATGACATAACAATGATGTTTTGACTTGTTTTCAATTCCGAGGGCACGCAAAACTACAGAGTGCTAAGTTCGGGTGTGTTCAGTTCTCGGGGAACCGAGCCTGAGCATCTCTACTATAGACCAATATACCATAGCGATAACAGGAACTCCAGCAGGTGGGAAAATTGGGGCCTATGGGAGCAGATCCGCCCAGTCTTCTTGACAGACGTAGACATAGGCCCTGTGGTAGAATCCAAGGCTATAATTATTCCTCTCTATATGTCCATTAGACTAGGGGTGTTATGCGGTTTAATTGTTTACAGAAGCTTCTGCAATTTTTTTTTAACAAATTGTACTCACCCCGGTCAGTTAAGGCAGACAGTGGAGGCTAAGTGCTGCAGATGGTGCTGCAGATAGTGCTGCGGATGGTGCTGCAGATGGTGCTGCGGATGGTGCTGCAGATGGTGCTGCAGATGGTGCTGCAGATAGTGCTGCAGATGGTGCTGCAGATAGTGCTGCAGATAGTGCTGCAGATGGTGCTAGTGCTGCAGATGGTGCTAGTGCTGCAGATAGTGCTGCGGATGGTGCTGCAGATAGTGCTGCAGATAGTGCTGCAGATGGTGCTAGTGCTGCAGATAGTGCTGCGGATGGTGCTGCAGATAGTGCTGCGGATGGTGCTGCAGATGGTGCTGCGGATGGTGCTGCAGATGGTGCTGCAGATGGTGCTGCAGATAGTGCTGCAGATGGTGCTGCAGATAGTGCTGCAGATAGTGCTGCAGATGGTAGGGCTCTGAGAAGAATGAAATAAGACTTTGGGGTATATTTACTATACTGAGGGTTTGAAAAAGTGGAGCTTTTGCCTATAGCAACCAATCAGATTCTAACCGTCATTTTGTAGATTGTACTAAATAAATGATAACTAGAATCTGATTGGTTGCTATAGGCAAAAGCTCCACTCCATTATTCCAGTGATCTACCAAGATCCAGAGAATGGTAAAATGAATGGAATATGGTACATCAGTAACAAACACTCTGGAAATATGAGGCCACCTGGTAGAAGAAGAGGACCAACAGGAGCTTACATAATTGAGATAGACAAAATCTCAAGACCAGCATCACAACATCAATATCAGTAAATTAAGTGAATGGAGGGGTCATAGGCACACAGGGAGGTCAGAAACTAGAGATCAAATCAATTATACAGACTAGCACACAATAGTCAAAAACAGTAGTCAAAAACAATTGATTGCTCAGGCAAGTGTGGAGCAAAATTTTGAATATGGAGTTGCATCATTCTCATGAATGGGTTTCTCTACTGTGCATAGGTAGACTATAAACAAGCAAATGTTGAGCATAGTACCTTTGATAAACGCAAATTTGCAGAGGATATGTGTAATATCTTATTCTGTTTTATCTAAATGTTATACATTATAGAGCACATTTAGTTATGTAAGTATATTTCGTTGTTTACTGTTTTTCCATCTGGTAGTTGGTAAATGTACCTACAACTCAGTAAAATAAAATAAATATTTCTATTTTATTTTTTTTACAATTAAAGAAAAGCAATATCTGAAAAATAAAGCTATTGCTATCTCACGGCTGTCAGTGGTGCTCCCTCTGTCATCTAGAGAAAACATTTATCTCAGGCCAATCATGGGCAAAGGTACGTTTAATAATAATCATTTGTTTTATTGTATGCCAAGGGAAGCTGAGATAAAGCGCATATATTTCTTCTTTTAGATCCCATTGTGTGCTTAACCTTTCGAGCTACGATCTAACTAATGAAAACAGGGAATTTCTTTGCAAACTAGCCCCATGCTGTATAAACAGCAGTTAATGTTTTTACTCCATAACAATCTCAATAGGAAGAAAATCTGAGGAACAATAGAGCGAAAATTATTTTGATATTAGCTTGTATATGCATTATAGCCACACAGAACCACACACACACACACACACATATATATAGTATATGTACATATATACATATATGTGTGTGTGTGTATAAATAAATATATATATATATATATATATATATATATATATACATTATATACACATTAGTTATTGATCACCACCCTTTTATTCTCGTATTGGGATGGATCCTACTTTCGTTACCAGCTCTGTGTTTGATGACTGCATGCGATCGGCAGGATTCCGCCATCCCATCGGATGTGTTCCATTACAGGAAATGGTCAGACACAGAAGGGATGAGGGATGAAAAGAATAAAAAGCAAACCTGTATTTCAAGGTATTTTATTTCAAAAGCTTAGAGACTTCCACTATTCACATCAGACCTATTAAATGTGTAAGAGTCTGGAAACCTCATATTGCTTTATTTTATTAAAATAAATATAAGACAGATTTAAAAATACAGAATACAGCAATTCAGACGGTTACAAAGGCTGTTTCCATGTAATTGAACAAGATGAGTGATTACCTATGGGGATGGTTAGGAGAGCTGAATAAGGAAAGTGTTGCAGTGATTCTCTGGTGCAGGCTTTGTACTTTCAAGCAGCTCCGTGGCCTCTGTAAAGCCAAAAAAGTCTTCTTTCTAGAACAAAATCTGTTATGTGCATTGCCTGATGCCGATCCATTATAAGATGTCATGTTTTATTAGCGGTATTGTGTGGCTGCCTTCCACGTCCACTCTTTGGTCATCACTCAAGGTGCCAAAGGATATTACTTTTCAACTTCAATGGTTACCTTTGGGTCAAGAGAGATACAAAGAAAATATACCTTTTATATTCACTTCTGTATATTGTACTGAACATGTATAGACAAATTTTGGAAATATTTCCAACTGCTTAAGACGGGCTGCACAAATCCATATATTAGTAATTGGTTAAATGTCCATTAAAAGGTTTCTGCCAAATCATAAAGCCCTGATTTGCATATTGAAATCATGAGGGACTTAAATCATTAAAATGTTATCTTAATTAGTAGCAATGACGAGTGATAACTATGAACCCTGCACACTTAAACTGCATGTAAATCAGGATTTGGATTCTGTTTTGCCAAATCATAATGTCTAATCTAACTCTTGGCAACAGTCCCTGTTTTGGCAAGACACAGGCCCAACCTTCCTCTTGGCCAGGCACCAAGCAATCAGATCTCTTGTGAATCTCACTAGTAGTGGGGTTGGAAGAAGCCAATAGTGACCGACTTTTGAACACATCTACTAACAGGCCCAATTTTGAGCCAAACGATTCCAGTCTAATTATTATTTCCATCAAAGTTGTTTTCAGGCCACACATGTGACACTATCAGCTGCAATGGACCTGTAGGTGTGTTTTTAGATGGTCACCATCTAAACTAGAGATGCCCGGGCTCGGTTTTCTGAAAACCGAGCCCACCCGAATTTAAGGGATCCGAGTAGGCTCGCAAGACGGCTCGGTCCTTTCGCACATTCTCAGATCTGAATCGAGGCAAAACGTTATCGTTGTGTTGTCGGATCTCGCAGGTTTTGGATTCCATAAGTACCTCCCTCCCCAGGAGATCCAGCGGTATTGCTCACACAGAAACAGGGATAGCAGTGTTCTTGTCACTCTCCAGTCTCCAGTGACATTGCTCAGTGCCATTGCTCACACAGAAACAGGGGTAGCAGTGTTCTTGTCACTCTCCATTCTCCAGTGACATTGCTCAGTGCCAATGCTCACACAGAAACAGGGGTAGCGGTGTTCTTGTCGCTCTCCAGTCTCCAGTGACATTGCTCAGTGCCATTGCTCACACAGAAACAGGGGTAGAAGTGTTCTTGTCACTCTCCATTCTCCAGTGACATTGCTCAGTGCCATTGCTCACACAGAAACGGGTAGCAGTGTTCTTGTCACTCTCCATTCTCCAGTGACATTGCTCAGTGCCATTGCTCACACAGAAACAGGGGTAGCAGTGTTCTTGTCACTCTCCATTCTCCAGTGACATTGCTCAGTGCCAATGAACACACAGAAACAAGGATAGCAGTGTTCTTGTCGCTCTCCAGTCTCCAGTGACATTGCTCAGTGCCATTGCTCACACAGAAACAGGGGTAGCAGTGTTCTTGTCACTCTCCATTCTCCAGTGACATTGCTCAGTGCCATTGCTCACACAGAAACAGGGGTAGCAGTGTTCTTGTCGCTCTCCAGTCTCCAGTGACATTGCTCAGTGCCATTGCTCACACAGAAACCGGGGTAGCAGTATTCTTGTCACTCTCCATTCTCCAGTGACATTGCTCAGTGCCAATGCTCACACAGAAACAGGGGTAGCAGTGTTCTTGTCGCTCTCCAGTCTCCAGTGACATTGCTCAGTGCCATTGCTCACACAGAAACAAGGGTAGCAGTGTTCTTGTCACTCTCCATTCTCGAGTGACATTGCTCAGTGCCATTGCTCACACAGAAACAGGGGTAGCAGTGTTCTTGTCATTCTCCATTCTCCAGTGACATTGCTCAGTGCCAATGCTCACACAGAAACATGGGTAGCAGTGTTCTTGTCGCTCTCCAGTCTCCAGTGACATTGCTCAGTGCCATTGCTCACACAGAAACAGGGGTAGCAGTGTTCTTGTCACTCTCCATTCTCCAGTGACATTGCTCAGTGCCATTGCTCACACAGAAACAGGGGTAGCAGTGTTCTTGTCACTCTCCATTCTCCAGTGACATTGCTCAGTGCCATTGCTAACACAGAAACAGGTGTAGCAGTGTTCTTGTCACTCTCCAGTCTCCAGTGACATTGCTCATACAGAAACAGGAGGGGTAGCAGTGTTCTTGTCACTTGAGAAAAATTTACTGAAAATGACTGGAAATTAATGTTATTGAGGTTAATAATAATGTAGGAACAAAAAAAGAGCCAAATTATGTGAATTTAGCAAAAAAACAATAGGGATTTAAAAAAAAAAAATCGTGATCCAAAACCAAAACACGCAAGTTCGTTTTTGGCAAAACCAAAACACGAAGTTAATCCAGATCCAAAACCAAAACCAAAATTAAAACACGGTGGTCAGTGAAGATCTCTAATCGAAACCTCTCCATTGACTTTAACAGCTTCAGTACCTCTTCTGGCAGAGGTAAACCTCTGACCCTCACCAATGCTACATCAGCTTCACAAATACTGTCTGCAATGATTATTTTTTTAGAAACTGTGAGCACTTGCAAGTGGGCTTCAGTGGGACAGGGTTCCCAGCCAGCAGATTCTCCATTCAGGATAGAGATATATAGTGCTGTCACTGCCCTGTGACCAGAGATGCCCATTACTATGAACGTTTCTGTGATCATAGAAACACGCTTGGCACAATAGTACAGACATGAATGGGTCAAGTCACTATGCAATGGGAGTCCCCAGCCTCTAATGACTAAGGTAGGCTTTGGAGGACCTAGCCCAGAGTGTGTACCACAAGGCCTCTAGCTACACAGCTGGCGACAAAATCATTATTTATTTGTAACATACTAGAACCTAAAAGTCAGCATTAGCATTAATTATGTATACAACTATATGAATCTATGTATAAAAAATATATGTGCGAATGTATAGTTATTTATTTGTGTATATATATATCTAAGTCAGCTTAGTAGTTTATCATTTAGAGCCGCAATAGAGACATTCCACGTAATTTTCATCCATTGACAATGTTTTTTCATCTGGTATTAAGTGATGAAAGGTCAACGGCATCAATCAGGTCTTATCAGCTCCACTGCATCAAGACTATTCCACACACAAGAAAAATATCTGCCCCAAAGATGGGCTTTCAGTCTGAGTTTGTTTTTAAGTGGATTAGCAGAGTTTTCTTCAGTAAACACATCATGTGGAAGTAATTTGGCAGCAGTGGGGAAGGTGGCTGGACTAATACAAATATTCTTCCTGTTGTCAGCATATAATACGAATTATGAGCCAACCTTTACCATCAATTTGTGGGCGCAGTCATAGAGGAATATATTTATAAGTACCATAGTCTTCCTTTGAACTAATAATATGCCTCAGCATTATAGCCAAACAGAGGTTAACATGTGACACATTTAGGACTTATGTCATTGCCCCAGAGTTAGCCCTTTAGCACAAGTTTATGTTGTATTTTCTAACACACGGTATATATGATATATTCATATTTATTAGAGATGCTCAGGCTCAGTTTCCTGAGAACCGTACACATCCGAACTTAACAGATCCGATTCGGCTCAGTACTTTCGTGCACCCTCGGAATTAAAAACGAGGCAAAACATCATTGTTCCATCATCGGATCTGACCTCCACAGCGATCCAGCCCCATTTCACAGAGGGACACAAATGGGTAGCACAGTTCTTAACAGTCCCTAGTGCAGTTGGGCAGTGTCATAGGTAGAATATAATAGAGGAGGGGTAGCAGTGTTCTTCAAAGTCTCCAGTGACATTCATGAGAGCTCAATTGCTCCATTGCTAATTATCATTGCTGAAATAGAAATAATAGGTCTGGCAGGCTTGGTCTTCTAAATTTGCAGTCACATTGTACTGTGTTATATAGGTAACACACAAAGAGGAGAGCTCCATTGCTCCATTGCTAATTGTCATTGCTGAAATACAAATAGTAGGTCTGGCAAGCTTGGTCTTCTAAATCTGCAGTCTTTGTTTGAAAGTGTTTGAAAATAATATTGTCAACTGTGAGGTGGTCAAAATTGACTGCAGATCACTTGAAATTAGTGTTATTGAGGTTAATAATAATGTAGGGTGGAAAAAAGCAAAAATATGTGATTTTAGCAAAAAATAAATAAATGGGGATTTCAGAAAAAAATGGGGATCCAGAACCAAAACCAAAACACGCAAGGGTGGTTTTGCCAAGGTAATCCAGATCCAAAACCAAAACCAGTACACAGGGGTCAGTGAACAGCTCTAACATTTATATATATATATATATATATATATATATATATATATATATATATATATATATATATATATATATATACACAATTTAACCCGTGCATGATACTCATGCATTCTAGTCAAATCAAGTTACTTAAGGTGTTAAAAAGGTTCTTGTCATGCATTTGGGCCATAGCCCAGGCCTCAACCACCAACCACTCCCCACTGTCACCCCCGGCAACCACCAACCACACCCAACTGTCACTTCTCCTTCAAGAAATATATAGGTCAGTGTATAACTCCGCCCAGCAGGTGGCGCTGCAGCTTGGGTTTTTTTTTTTCACACACGCCACTAGGCATTTATATAGTAGATATATATACATACATCTATATATATATACATCTATATATACATATATATATATATATATATATATATATATGTTTGTATATATTACTGTGTGTGTATATATATATGTTTGTATATATTACTGTGTATCTATATATATATATATATATATATATATATATATATATATATATATACATATGCAGTAAAGCATAATGGTCCTCTAATTTGCATAGTGAGTGTGATGGAAATTTCCCAGACAATTAGGGTAATATGTGAGGAGCAAACGGTACATTTCATTTTGCACAAATGTATCTATTTGTCTGCCTCGCACATAACAAGGAACATGTCCGGTTTTTTGGACCTGCCCTTCACGAATGCTTTGCATAAACTTTGGCTTGTGGCCGACGGGAAGTACACATGACGGAAAGAGCAACAAATTGGATGCATTTGACACCAAAATCTCTTTCTGTGTGACATGAGCCTCACTACTCTGCTCTGTTGGGGTCCTCCTATATAGCTCTCAGACTCATGCCCCCTGCTTGTCTTCAAGCCTCACCTCACATATGTAGTCACACAAGTGGATAGGTCACTGCCTCCCACAAGTTCAGCACAGTCCTCTCCTGAGTTACTATGTGCTGCTGTGGTCATTCCAGTCATCTTATTCACTACAGATGTTCTATCCCTGCCCACTACAAAGCAGGGCACAAGTATTTCCATGCAGCGAGTCACATAGGTGCAGGACAGGATTTTATTTTTCTGCCATTAGACAAATTATTTTAGTGATACCGTAGAGGTCAAGAGCAGCATCACTGGATCTTGATAACGGTGACACTCCTAGTTTTTAAGAAACACTGGTTTGTGAAATTGAAAAGTAAATTATTCTTGCTCCTTACTTTATTGGCCAAGATTACAATTTACACTGAGTACAGGATATGATATGGAGCTAGAGATCCATTGTAAAACTTGGCTTGCACAATGACGTAAAAGTCTCCTAAATCTTCACAGGAGACATGGGGGCAGTGACTTCTCTAGACTCAAAGCTGAGGCCGTTGAATGTGTTTAATAGTAATGCACTTAAATTAGTGTTTGTAGTCATCAATTACATTAAATCTATAGAGCTAGCCAGTTCTTTGAGTGATTTATAAATAGGGCTTAATCTGTGTATTTTTTTTTTTTTATCTACAATATAAATGTCTAGTGGCGTGTGTTAGTCTGTCTCTGTGTGCGTGGAAAAAATAAAACCAAGCTGCAGCGCCACCTGCTGGGCGGAGTTATACACTGACCTACTAAATTCTTAGTGTGTGTGGAAAAAAAAAATTCAGAAAGGGCTGAAATTTGGTATACTAAGATGTTTTTAATTTGTTAATTTAATTTGTTCATTGTTAAAAGTGTTTATAAAGATTTTAAAAAAATATATATATATTTCTTGAAGGAGAAGTGACAGTTGGGAGTGGTTGGTGGTTGCCGGGGGTGACAGTGGGGAGTGGTTGGTGGTTGAGGCCTGGGCTATGGCCCAAATGCATGACAAGAACCTTTTTAACACCTTAAGTAGCTTGATTTGACTAGAATGCATGAGTATCATGCACGGGTTAACTTGTATATACATATAATGCAAAGGCATAGCTAAATGTAGTGGGATAAGGGTATCAGTGCAGGCACCAAAAGGCTCATGGATATGCTGTGGCCGGGAACTTGGTTCTTCATTAGAGGTTTGGGAGACAGATCCTCCCTCTTCCTTCTAGTTATCCTGCCACTGTCTTATGTTTTATGTCTTTGTCCTGTTACTTGTCCAGGTCAATTCTGACATTGACCTGGGCCTGTGTTCATCTCAGTCATTAGTAATATCTCTGCCTACTCAACCGCTGGACCTTGCCTTGTTTGGCTACCCAGTGGTTTGTTTCCATCAGTTTTCCAATGACTGTTAATAAGATTTTCCTAGTTATACTCCCAACCTACCCTTATGTGGTATTCCGATCCCCTGCTGATCCATGCATTGCTACGCCAGTGATATTACTGCTCATTGTGGGGTTCGGATTGACATGTGATTTGCCAGAGTGAGTGAAATCTCTTCTTCCACAAGATATACTGAAATTGCAAATCTAATTACAGATTCTCAATATTTTTTTTTTCTTAAACTAGCTTTATCTTATAATTTACTTATTATTTTTTATTTGAAATCCTGAGTTGCTCTGAAATCCATCCCCACCTCCGATGATGTATTAAAAAATTGCAAAATGTGCACAAGAATGCTGTTTTCTCCACTTTGTTCCTTGCCCTATAAGGCTTCCTTAGATGACAAGGGTCTTCAGATCACCCCCCGTCCGCTTTGCCGGAATGACAGGGGGTAACTATACATTTGTCAAGATGGGCAGATATGGTAGTTGCACCCTTGCGGAACTGGCAAAACTGATAATGTCCAGAAAATCTGTCCATAGGGAGGAGGAGAGGAGTTGGCTCTGTGTTGTAGACATGGGTCTCCCCTTGTTAACAAAGCACTCCTTGATAAAGCACTAAGTTGTAGCGGTAATATGATTACCTAGTTCACTCTCCCTTTGTCCAATAACCTGTCGCTCTGGGAGTACGTGCTGTGCCAGGTTTCCAGTTACAAAAGTTGGGGATTTTTCTAATGTCATTTGAAATCTTTTATAAAATTGCTAAGAAAATAAAGGTTGTAGGAAAATTGTGAAAATTAGCTAATGTACTCTCAAAGTTTAAAACATTTTACACATGTACCTGTCAATTTTTATTAAAAGGTATATCCTGTATTGTAGTTATTTCCTTTCGAATGAAGGACCCCTTCCGAAGGTCAGCGCCATTGATTTAATTTTTATTACCTAGCACAAAAAAATCGATATTACTCTTTACTCAGTTCTGCTCCAAAATTGACCTTGAGGTCAGTCTATGTCAGTGGTCATGCCTATCCAGTTGAGTGGCCACAGTGGATTTATGAAAGTCTGAGATGATTCATATCTCTTTGATACATTTGACTCAGGGTTTGATCTGGCAAGATGGCAATCCAGGCGGAACACTCACCACGATATATCACCAACCCATGCGTACGGCCTAATTGATTTCAGAACCAATATGATAGATGCCCAAGTACAAACTCCAGTGCTATTGTGCTTTTAGGATGCCTTGTTTGTTTTAATGTAAACAAATACACCTACTTTAAAGACAATATCAACATAATTCAACAAGATGTTTCCTCATGCCAAATCCCACACACCCCACACACCTTCCCCTACTCTCCACATCCGCCCTCAGTTACTCCTCTCCAGTAACTAAGGATGGAATCTCTGCACTAATCTCATCATATCACTCTCCAACCTGCTCTCTCAACCCTATTTCCTCCCAACTCCTCTGCTCCTTCTCCCCCACTGCCTGACCACTTCCAGCTCATCTAGCACATTTCCGTTCTTCTTTAAATACACGCTCATCTCACCAAACCTAAGAGAAACCATCTCTGAACCAACCCTCTCCAGCTACCACCCTATTTCTCTCCTCGTGAAGGAGAGAAATAGGGTGAACTACTTGAGTGAATTGTGTGCAATCACCTATCTCATTTTCTCTCCTCTCACTCTATTAACATATCTCTGCAACTGGGCTTCCACCCCCTATATTCCACTGCCACTGCACTCACAAAATGTATTAATGATCTACGTAAAGCAAAGTCTAAAGATCACTTCTCCATACCCATAGTCCTGGACCTCTCTGCTCTTTTCAACACTGATGATCACCCTCTTCTCCTGCACACTCTTTACTCCATTAGCCTTCGTGACACAGTTCTTTCCTGGTTCACTTCCTACCTATCTAACCGCTCATTTAATATCTCTACCTATGGCACATCCTCCCCCATCTTCAATCGATTTTAAATGCCACAGGAAAACTGTTCTTCCTCTCTTGCGGCTCCACATCTGCTGCCTCACTCTGCAAATTCCTAAACTTCAGAATCCATTTCCGCGTAAATCCCGATGTCCTCTATAATCCAATTAAAGTTACCTAGCCTTACCTACAAAGACCTGAGCACCACTCCTTTATACATCACAAAGCTCATTTAAAACCTCGGACAGCACCTCGTCTCTGGCAACCATCACTCACTCTCACCTATAAGACTTTTTACCCTCTTCTGGAATTACCTACCATGTCCGATCAGATACCCCCGCAGCCTTCAAAACTTTAAACGCTCTCTGAAAACCCATCTCCTTACTAGAGCTTTGCCCTACTACCACTTATGCTGCCAACACTAATGCACCAGAACTGTCCCGGTCTTCACTCTGAGCCACACTCGCTGCTCTTGTTTCAGCTGTGCCCTCTTCCAATGAGAATGTAGCTCTCTCAAGAGCAACGTCCTCGCTACTCTTTGTTATCAAGCCAGAATTTATTTTGTCTGCCTTGTATGTCCTGTTCTCCTCACTTTCTGGCACTGCGGAGCACTGTAGCGCCTTGAAAATTAACGCTAATAATAATAATGTATTGATCCAATCCATCAAATACAAATGTGTGTGGCCAGCATTATCTCACAACCAGGCCCTTCATCCAGAAACATACACAGGAAAGGGCAAAAAAAAAAGTAGGACTTATTATTTTGCTAAAATATTGAAATGTTAGATAACAAATATTTTTCACGAACTAACACCGGAGAGTCCCAGACGCTTTCCAACAGCAATGGGACCAATTACTGATTAAAAGCCCATCTCCTCTTACCCATCTACCTCGCAGACCAACCCTAGCACTCCATGCCGCAGAAAACCCATCCTGTCTTCCCTCACCTTATTACCGTATCACAGTGCTTGGTTCAACTGCTTACAGTGGTGAACGGATACAGTGTTTAATCTGCAGCAAAAATTTGCCACCTCTCAAACAATGCATCAGTGCAAAGCCCAGACCACTTACTCTAGTGACAAAGGACTGCGCAGGGCGACAGGCTGTAAACCAGTAAGTGCTTTTTACGTAGTGAGAAACTGGCAGACTGCAAGAGAGTAGTAACAGAGGGCATAGCAGAATAGTGTAAGCGGCTGTTAGGCTGACGGTCTGATCACCAACCCACAGAACTAGATGGCGGAGGCCTTCATCTATATCAGCCGCCTTTCCCTTAGAGCTTAATGTGCTCACCGGTACTCGGATGCCCCCAGTACTTACCTCCAGGTGTAGTGCGGGTTGGTAATGCAGGCCCGTAGCGACAGGCCAGAAGGCAGCGGATAGTCAGACAGTAGCCGAGTTCAAGGGTCACAGGCAAGCAGGGTAGTCAGTAAACACGCCAAGGGTCAGGGTCACAGGCAAACTAGCAGAGTCCAAGGTACAGGCCAAAGGGTCAGGGTCACGAGCAAACAGGTAGAGTCCAAAGTCCAGGCAGGAGTCCAACAGAGTATCCACAGGACAGGGTACAACAGACAGGAGCAGGTCAGCAAGACTGGGTCAGAAACGCTATAACCGGCAGGGAGGCCTTAAATACTAGAATCAACCAATCAGGGCTTTGCCCTGTAATCACCCTCAGGGACAGACTGATGAGCCCAATATTAATTAATCAGTCTGCAGGCTGTACTCTCTGCACATGCCAGACTTGCCAGGGCGCATAGAATCTTAATTCAGCGTCCGGCCATTGACCTGGCAACGGTCGGCCCTAATTTCCAGATGTGACGTCCCGGTCATCATAGCGACAGCCGGGATGCCAGGGAGAGGGGCGGTGAGTTTTTTTTTAATAATAAGTCTGAATTTAGTAATGAGAAATAGTTATCTTGATCAAAACATGGAGTGAGTCCATATGCTCATTCTGCAACTTGCAGACCTCATCTCCACTGCAATTTCTGTTTACATGGCTCACACAGATTTGTTTTTGCCACAAGTCGAGGTAGGAGATCACAGCCAGGCAGAGAAGCACAGTGTGAGCTTGGGAAGTGTTACCAGTCACACCATTCAGATCATTGGCACAGTCTTCGCTGGGCTGCCTGAGAGCAGGAACAGTAGGGAACCAGACAAGACCCTTTGTCTGTCTTCTAACTTCAAACTCAGCGCTGTGTTTACAGCTCACCGCTCCTCCTCTCCCAAAAGGAAGGCTGACATTTTTGTCGCGGTCCATCATTCAAAGCCGTTCAAAAGAGTACTTTTGTCAATCAGAAGCCATGTTTTACAATTATTCTCAGCTGTGTAAAAGAATTGGTAGATACAATGCGCTTCGTGTTCCATTGTGTGTTGCACGCAGCAGGGATTTGTTTTATGACACTGAGTAGCTTTATTTACAGTAGCAACTGATCGCTGTTAGAATAAAACTACTGTCATCAAAACTGTAGCCTCATACTGTCATACTGTTACATTATACTAGACAACGGGAAATGTGCAACATAGCTTCACAAACAAATATATTTTGTTTAGTTTTGTTTCTCCAGACAGTCAGTACCTGGGACTGCCTAGTCCATTTAAATTAAATAACCATTTTCTGATTAAATAGTCTATCGAAAAATGTCTGTACATAATACTTGGTATTCATGACAACACCAATGGGTAACTCTTTATTAAGACAGGTCATGTGACTTACAAATGTACACTTCGCTTTTAAGATGAGAACTGCTAAAATCACCTGTGAATACAAATACAATAAACTGAATTGTCACTTTGACATAGTCATTTTGGGTGTACGAGCCTGTTAAATTTCTGAGTGAGGTATTAAATAACCATACTATAATTGTCATTGGTGCCCTGTAAAAAAAGAGCAGAATTTCTTCACAAATGCACCTGTTTGACCATATACATGTATATAGCCTACCATGCAGACTCTTTGCATGACGTCTTCATCATATCACCATTTATTTATATAGCGCCACTAATTCCGCAGCGCTGTACAGAGAACTCACTCACATCAGTACCTGCCCTGTTGGATCTTACAGTGTAACACACAGACAGAGAGAGAGAGACTGGGGTCAATTTGATAGCAGCCAATTAACCTACTAGTATGTTTATTTTATAATGATTAATAAAAATATGTTTAAAAAATGTTATATTTTTTTACATGAAATACATAAATCAGGATGTTCTTCATGCATACTGTACATGAAATGCATTTTTATAGTTTCTCTTAAACACATGGGGGTATATTTACTAAACTGCGGGTTTGAAAAAGTGGAGATGTTGCCTAAAGCAACCAATCAGATTCTAGCTGTCATTTTGTAGAGTGCACTAAATAAATGACAGCTAGAATCTGATTGGTTGCTATAGGCAACTTTTTCAAACCCGCAGTTAGGTAAATCTAGCCCATGTTCTGGCATCCATACGTGTCAGTCATCACTATCAGTCGGCACCTACACCTGTCCTATAGCTGGTGCAAGAAATGCGGCTAAAAACACGTACCAAAGAGATTCCCAGAGCTTTAATCGGAGGAATGTGCGTGCGCTCCACCTCGCTTACCCCTTACTGTATATGTCCGTTCCAGTCCTGTTCCAGGAGCAAAGGAAGGATCCATGAAACTCTGTCTGATCTTGAAGAGGTTAAAACATCTGGCAAAGCATACCCTTCACTAGAAGGCCCTTCATCTCTGTCACACAATCCCCTTACCTCTTCCACAGTCCTCCTGCCAAATGCTTTTAAATGTGATCATCCTCTCACAATACATTGGCATTCACATGGTAATGACTTTAGAGAATTTAACCTAATGGCAGGTGGCTGGTCTGACGTTATTAGGTTTGTAGTCTGAGGTTATGTGATCCATTCCCTTGCTCATATAGGACCTCATTTAAAATTATGAGCAACCGCAGCTAAAGGGTACAAATTTATACTTGGACAAACCATGTTGGAATATAAGGGGTGCCAATGCAATTTTTCTTTCATATGTTGGGAAAACACTGTCTGCTGTTGCATGTGGCAAACAAATACCGGGCGGCTTTATTTGAGATTTATGTTAGGATACACGCCCCCAACTCTAACACTGTCTGCGCAGTTTAAATATGTCCTCCTTGCCCCCCACAATGCAACATGGTTTTACCCAAATGCAAAATTCCACCATCTAGATTTCCTCCTAAAGCAACATGAGCCTCTTAGTGCTGCAGTCTTCAGCCTGAAGAACCAGCTGCTTTAAGTCTCCATCTCATCCCAGCCCAGTTACTGTAAAAACAACGATCAGCTTTAGGATTAACCTAACCCCTTAATTACCCCTGGCTGAAATAAAAACTGGTTAATTACTCGTCCACATGAGAGTGTTTTCTTGTTGTTTCAAACTGACCACAACAGGGGAAACCAGCCATGAAATAGAGCAGTATAGCGATCTATTGATCTCTGTATGCTGTACTGTTTATGCTATCCTCACAGACAGTAATGATCTTTATATTGTGCAATTTCCTCACTGGTTTTCTCATGTTTCGGAAAAACACTTGTCAGGATGAGCCCTAAAGCATAGTTGCCTACTCTCCCGTAATGTTCGACAGACTCCCAAACTCTGGGAGTCCTCCTGGAGTACCAGGAGAGCAGGGCAACCTTACGGATCAAGCCAATAATGAAGTGGGTGGGGGCGGATCTTAGTGACGCGACTATAGCGTCATCGTGGCCCCGCTCACTGTTGTAATTGTCCAAATGGTGACATTTGCTTAGGGGGTGGGGCCAAAATGACACTATTTGTCTAGCCACGCCCCACACGCCCACCCCCCCTGGATCTACCGGGGCCAAGCAGTAAAAGTTGGCAAGTATGCCCTAATGGTGCCTGTGTCCTAACTGGACTATCGGATGAGCGTAAACAAATAAACTGTGATACTTGGGCTGCACATATAACATACGGATAAATAACTGTGGATAAGTGTGACTCCGACTGTAGGACATGACTTGTATGATAGCAGGGGGTGGGTCTCACAGGATGTAAAAAAGCATCTTTAGACATCACAATACACCAATTATACAAAAATAATTTACGTCTGCTCTCAATATAAAATCATACTTGGCATCTTTGGAGATCACCCCTCCTGGAGAGTTGGCCACGCTAATCGCGCCATTAGGCCCCCCCCCCCCCCCCCCCCCCGCTTACTGTACAATACCAATTTTGGCCTAATAGAGCAGGGGGCGGGGCTAGGATGACACGATTAGCTCAGTCCCCACCCACTTCACCAACAAAGTGGGCAGGATTCAGGAGGTTGCCCTGCTTTCCTGGGAGCACTCCCACAAATTCGCGAGTCTCCCGGACATCCCAGGAGAGTAGGCAACTATACGTATGTGTTGTGTAAGGGCATTTCAGGTCTCTATAAATATATTGTAATACACACCCAAAAAAACATTAGAAATTAGGAAAAATAATATGAATAATTAGTTATAATTAATACATTTAAAAATGTTACTTAAAAAAATCTTTGGGATAAGCTTTTGAAGGATAATCTGACATTCTACCATGTACTTGTTTCAGTAATTGTATTACATTGATTTGTTGCTGTTCAAATGTTCATGGTTTGGTTTTTTTGGTAATCCTATTGAGAAATCATTCCCATGTAAGTGACAAATAACATTGTAATAAAAACACATCATAACAGAATATTTAGCATACAGCAAGCAAAAGAAGTGAGCACTCTTGTTGGATAATTTAGTCCCCAATAAACCTATTATGATGCCTGTGCTTCAGTTGTAATCACTTCTTCCTGAGATTCCTTTACACATGCATAATTATAGATGTTCAGTAAATATGCGCGCTGTAAAACAGTCACTTTTGTTATGACAGTTAAACATTCCCACGTTAGGCTTTATGCATCTGTCAATGCAATGTATTGTAAATACAATTTTCAAAGACGCCTGCTTTTAAAAGCAGGATTTGGGCACTTACCATTCTGGATATTTTTTTAAAAAAGCATATATATATATATATATATATATATATATATAACTTTAAATATGCTCGTCAACACCATTCATAAATACTTCACACATATTTATATTTGTACATAGTGTGGTCAATTAGTGATAAATAGGTTTGTAGTAAATTAGCAGTGAATTATTTCTGTATTGTATAGTTTCTTTTTTCCTGAATTAGTTCTCGTGCTTGATCGAGCCTTTTGCGTGTGGTAGTGAATGAGTTACATAGCTGCTATACAAAAATGCAAAAGAAAACTAATGAAAAGAACTGTTTTCCTATCAGTAGACAGGCAGTTTTCCCTGAAACCATTCATGTTTCACATTATGTCCCTGAGAATTCCTTCTGACAAGTGGTTCCCACGGGAGCAGGTCCCTGACGCCACGGCGGCCATCTTGCGCTCTGAACTGTATACAGTAGTACCCTGCAGTTTGCAACTGTCTCAGTCAGTGCAGCACAACATGTCCCGGTGAAGGCAAAAAGACTTTATGCAATACAGAATACAAAAGACCAATAAAACAACCTAACACAAATTGAAGCGACAGGATGACTCAGCCTTTTTTTCTTTTTGAGGAGAAGAGGAACGCAGTGGTTTACCTTTTCAGAAGGCGAGTCAGTAATTCTATTAGAAGCTTCCAGGGAGAAAGGAATTCTATAGATCTGAAAATAAAATTTCTTTCTTCTGACTTCTATTGTTATTAATGGACTTTACTGCCCATTTTCATTAATGATATGCATTTTACTGCGAGTCATTCCAGCAATATATTTCACTATACATGAAGCACTATATATATATATATATATATATATATATATATATATATATATATATATATATGTATGTATTAATTAACATTTAAGGCCCATTCACAAAGGTGTTTTTAAACGATGCCTCTTGCCTACACACTGTGTTGGTGGCCAGTTTGGGCCTTATGGCAGTGTTGGCTAACCTGTGACACTCCAGGTGTTGTGAAACTACAAGTCCCAGCATGCTTTGCCAATACATAGCAGCTTATTGCTGGAAGGGTATGCTGGGTCTTGTAGTTTCACAACACAGGTGTCACAGGTTAGCCAACACTGCCTTAAGATATCATTGGTACGACCTTTGAACTCTTAGTTTAACTCACAAAATGTCCTTTTCCACAATTTATAGGCAACGGGTAGACTTTAAACTAGCCATTATTGGGGTTAACCCTCCCCTATGTATTGAACTGTATTTTCTTGCCCATATTTTCTATTATTTGTTTTCAACTGTACAGCACTATGGAACATGTTAGCGCTATGATAATAAAATAAATAATAGAAGATAAGACATAGCTGTCCTCCATATAAGAAGGCAGATGCCTGGATATACGAATATAGCTAAATTAAATACAGGGAACTGAAAGCAGAAATTACTGTTTTTTATTTGCAATAGCATCAAATTAGATGGATTAATGATAGAGATACTCTTATTGTTTTCAATATATTATCACATATTGAAAGAGATGTAAGGCACAAAGCAAAAATACAGTTCCTCATTCCATATACAAAAAACTGAATATAATATAAACACAAGGGAAGTTTAGAGAACTGTTGCCAGTAACACAACATACATATAGTAAGACAACTAATCCCAGAAGTTCTCAGTATGTAACATGCTTACCGACTTCATGGAGCTGTCTTCCGGGAGCCTGCCGGGGGAGGTGGGTGGGGCGCCAAAATCGCGTCATTTTGGACCCACCCCCTGTAACATAATGACGCAAACACGTTATTTTACACTGGGGGTGGGGCCAAATGCCGCGATTCAAGGAGAATCGCAGCATTTTGGACCGAATTCTGTCCACTTCACTAGAAAGTGGGAGAATTCGGGAGATTGCCATACTCTCCCCGGAGTCCGTGAGATTCTCCCAAAATGTGGGAGTCTCCCGGACATTCCGGGAGAGTTGACAAGTATGGTATGTAAGACGCAAAAGTTGGCCAACCTAACTTAAAGAGAAGAGGAAACGAGAACCAAATTACTATAAAAACGTGCACTGCTTCCCACACACAAATCCGGGTGTTTGGTGTTGTGGACAATTTGTGTGGTCTGTGGACAATGCATGGCCAACCAGCACAGATTTGGTTATTCGCCCTGGATTGAACATCTAGATGTAGAAGTACAGAAGATATTTCCTGTTTCTTTATTGGGACCACTAGGCAATCACATGTTCCATTACATCCAATCAAATCTGAGGAGATTTTCACTTGGTTGACCAAGCACGATGTCAACCAAATTGCCGAAAAGATCTGTATGTGTGTGGCTAAATTTCAGATATGCAAATAAAAGGAGGATGTTGCCCAACTACTTACCATAGAGTCACTCTATCACAAAGAAGATTTCCACCTTGAGAAAACTTGAACTTTAGATGTTTGTAATGTTGAGGCCTTCCCAAAAAAGCCCAGAGGTAAGAATATTTTTCAGTATAGAGTTTGATAGATATCAGGGAAACAAACCCATCTTTATATATATCATCCTTCAAAAGTCGCCACATTTGAATGTCCCAGTGTGAATGAATTACTGCACTGGCATGGGCAAATGTGATGTTAGTGGGACAGAAATTTCAGGGCTCTCCAGGGCTGTACTCATGGAGTCCCAACAGGGGAACCTGATCATAACGATACCACGGTCTGAGTGGGGGACATAACTTAATACGTCTGCTCACTTATACTCAGGATCTGGTAAGATGTCCCGATTCCCTGGCATGTAAGTAAAGCTAGCAAACATTAAACTATTACCTGCTCCCTGTCATAACAGTCAATCTGTTTTTACCCAGTTATTTTTTATTTACCACCTTATACACCAGCGTAAAAAAAAATGTTTTTATTAGCATTTGTTAACACTAGTAAAAGCATGTAAACTGGTACGGGAATGGAAATGTGCACTTGAGGTCTTCAATGATAGCATTGAGAAACTATTTTTTTCTGGAAGCTGCATACTCTACTTATTTGTGTCCTCCACTTACCCTCGCCTCACCCCTGAACGCAAGAGCATAGAATTCACAGTAACTCATTCAGTGAAAATATATAGTGGTTTAAAAAAGGTGTCTCCCAGTGTGTGCCACGACAAAATGGACGCCAACATATGCACTTTGGAGCTGGTTTAGAGTTAGGAGCAAATCCAGCTGCTATTTGCAAAATTGCTAAATCAGCTACTTTGTTGATTCCTCTTGTCTGTCTATCAGTTATTTTTGTTTAATTAGCACCTGCAATCTTTATTTTAACCATAGAAAATGAATATGAAGAATTAAAGTGAAAGAAAAGGAAAACATCACATTAGTCATTGAAAGTATGGAGGGAAAATCCTTTAGGCCATACATATGGACACACATCACAAGCCTGACAATTATTAAGCATTCTTGATCTGAAATCTATTAGTAATTAAATAACTGACACATTTGATAGTTGTTTCACAGATAGATACGATTCAGTGAAGCAAGGAAAGTGAAACAATGGCTTTAGGGCAAGTTAAATGATCTAAAATACATAATTATACTTCTTTATTTTTAGATATGACATACTTTTGTATAACTGCAGTCAAGCAAACCAGATCCGATACAATTTCTATGGGGCCCTACAGAAAACAGGGCAGAGACCGGGCAGAAACCCTCAATCTGGCTGCTTATATTTTTATTTCATTAAGGTTAAAAATAATGTATGACTAGTCCAAATTGATAAGAATAACTCTCATTTAGTATATTGTTTTGGAGTGCCTATAGGGACAAGTCATTTTTATTTAATGCTTGATTAAAGTATCACAGGGGGACTCATTAGTACATTTCAGACTTAATTACATTAAAAGGATACCCATTATGAAATTTTTTTTTATATGTTGTGCTTTTTTATAAAGTAGGGTAGATATTGTTTTTTTGCCTTTATTTTAATACTTTTGAATCACTTTAGACTATTTATGAACCAATGAAGTAGAAATGTTGTTTTGTGAGATCATACACCTTCTTTTAGTGCAATTACATCCAGTTTTACAGAGAAGTGCGTGCAACTGCAGGCCAAAATGATGAAAGGCGTTGTACGGATAGGGCCGCTACTTGCCAAGAATGGATTAGGTACATGAGAGTGCCTAACTTTGCACTGACAAACAAAAACAAATATATTGTGCAAGAATTATTGAAATTCTGTAAATGGATGGAGTGGGTACGTTTACTGGGGCGTTCATCGGCCCCCCTGGGCCGGTCCCGTAGTGGGCTACTTTGGGCTGGGTCACTGGGCCACCTGCATCTAATGTTCCAAATAGGCTGCTGAGTTAAGTTTTGCACCCCTGGGCTAAAGTCTGCCAACCCTCCCCTGTTTGCAAGAGGGGGCACAGTTTTGTTTTTTTTTCCCACCAAACAAACTTGAATTTAAGGTCTTATCCTTATGCTTTTAACAGGATGCATTGTGCACCTTCCAGTTCCACATCTGCCGAAAAATATATTTCTAGTAACTTCGACCAATGTAATAAAAAGACAGAAGCACACAAAGGTGACCCATGTAATAACGACAGTCCTGATGTCCCCTCACTCTCTGACTAATTTAGGACATAAATTAAGCTAAACCCAGCCATATTTTAGGTGACAAAATGAAAAGGTTAAATTAATGAAGGTAAGGGCCATTAATGTGGACATTAATGTGACGATTTTACTCTCTCCGCCATGCACGTTTTCAGGTGTATCTGAGAACCCGCAAAACTGCGTTCACCCCACTGACCATAGGTTCAAGCGCTCATTATCCAGCACGTGTCAAATGTGAACATGCAACATCACTGGCCTTTAACGCAACGCCAACAGCCTTATTGTGACTAGCTCCACAGTGTCTCTATAAGAGAGTTACAAAGTGATATGAAATGTAGCTAAACAGTGTCTCTGCATTTATTTCAACAGTATAACAGTAACAAGACACTTGGATGAAACTTTATCCAAACAAAATATCAAAATCAATATCAATTATGCCCTCTTTAATGCTACATTTAAGTATAAATGATACATAATTATATATCATTTTGATTTAAACAGATTCATAGTTCTTTCTACAATTCCTTTAAATGTATAAAATTACAGTTTCCCAAATTAAGTCTGAGTGGTAATATAATGAATATCACTCAAATCGAAACTGCAGTTGTAAGCAACCGTTTTCCTGCATAGATCAGCTAAAGTAGCTTGTTGCTTGTAAACCATTAAATAGGCCGTAAAGTGGGTGAATGATGGGCTGTAGCTTATTAAATGTAATTCATTTTCTATTTAAATGTACAGTCTCTCTTTATGTAAAGTATATAGCATTACGTGAAATGTGAAATACAAAAAATACATTGTTCTTAGTGATGGACCTACTCACTCTGCTTGGGGCAGCTACCGATAACACACCCTTCTCACTCCTTACAAAAACATTTGCCCAGGGCCGCAACGAGGGTGGTGCGGGCGGTGCCGTCACCCAGGGCGCAATGCCAAGGGGGCGCAGCCGCCGCCGGCTACCTGCCTCCATACCTTCAGCCCTTAAGTTCCGCTTAAGGGCTGAAGAGAGAGAGACAGATATAGTAACTTACAAAAGTCTGATGCTTCTGACCATAGGTTCCGCAGCGGAATGCAAGTTTGCGTTCCAAATGCTGAACTTCCTGTCAGTGGAACGCACATGCGTTCCACTGCGGAACCTATGGGCAGAAGCATCAGACTTTTGTAAGTTAATGTTAAAAACTCTCTCTCTCTGCGGAACCTGTGGGCAGAAGCATCTGACTTTTGTAAGTTAATGTTAAAAACTCTCTCTCGCTCTCTCTCTCTCTCTATCTCTCTCTCGTATAACAATTTAAAAAGAATTCAGCAACATTTATGAACAGATGCTTTGCTCTGGCTATTTTGACTGAGCGGTTAATAGGATTTTGGATGGTTGTAGTTGTGTTACGTTGTTTCACTGTTCTCAGAAAATGTTGGGAGAACTGTATATGAATGAATGTTTTTAGTATGTGCCATGTATTGGCGTCTCGCTCTCTCTATCATTATATGAAGTAAATTCATAATATTAAAAGGATTTCAACCCCCCCTCTTAAATTCATGCCCACTACAGTTTATGTAATTAAGTGCAAATATATATATATATATATATATATATATATATATATATATATATATATATATATATAACAATTTTTTCAGTAAAGTGCTAGCCACACCCACACATTAGGTTGGCCACACCCACTTGTCAAATGCCACTCCCACTTAGATGGGGGGCGCCGGTGCCCTGTCTCGCCCAGGGCACTAAAATGTCTAGTTACGGAACTGCATTTGCCTACCATAAGGGCTCATCAACACAAGCAGAATACTTGCGCTACGTTTCAGTATAGATGTCAGTATAGCGCTGGGTAATACCACTTTCATACTGCCGCCCCGGCAATATCCCGGGTTGTTAACCCGGGATATTGCCGGGGCACAGGGCAGTATAGATAAGAAGATTCCCGGGTCGGGCAGGTTCATACTGCACCTGCCCGACCCGGGTTTTACAAAAAAAAAAAGTGTAAAAAAATGATTTTAATTAATAAAAAATACATAACAAATGTTTACTTTACTTATTTTCAGTCAGCGGTGTCTCCGGTGCGTTGCCGGCTGTCAGGGGGACCTCTGGG
This sequence comes from Mixophyes fleayi, assembly GCF_038048845.1. Taxonomy (NCBI): domain Eukaryota; kingdom Metazoa; phylum Chordata; class Amphibia; order Anura; family Limnodynastidae; genus Mixophyes; species Mixophyes fleayi. The sequence goes on along the minus strand of NC_134408.1, from coordinate 30,422,224 downwards.
TACTAAAATGACGTAATTTCTAGTCCATTAGAAATTACGTCATTTTAGTACCCAGAGGTCCCCCTGACAGCCGGCAACGCACCGGAGACACCGCTGGCTGAAAATAAGTAAAGTAAACATTTGTTATGTATTTTTTTATTAATTAAAATCATTTGTTTTTACATTGACATTTTTTTTTTTTGTATAAATGGTGAGACCCGGGAATTACCCCTCGCAAAATCCCGGGTCTAAGTCCCAGGATTTTAGACCTGGGATTTTGGGGTTGGACTATTCATACTGCACCAAGACCCGGGTTTTTCAGCGTGCCCCTGCAAAAACCCAGGTTTTTGGTGCAGTATGAATGGGGTATAAATCTACTATAGTGGCGGAAGTGATCATGAGAACAGGTTGTCTGCATCATTTTGGCGAAATTACTACTGTGCAAGGTAGACATTCAGGCATTGTGGTTCCAATTTTTTTAAGGATTTTAAATGCCAATATTTTGCGCAAAATTGCTCTGCGCACGCTCAGAAACAGACTATACACCAGTGAGCGCAAGTGCGTCTAATTCATCTTTGAATGCAAAGTACACGTACGACAAGCAACGATTTCACGGGTGGAACGGAGGAGGGAAGAAGCGGACACACATAGTCATTGTACAGTAAGAGTGTACCAAAGTTGAACGCATGCACATCCGTCCTATTCAAGCTCTGGACATCTCTCAGGTGATTTTTAGTTGTACCACTTGCACCAGCTACGTGTCAGGTGTAAGTGGTGCCCACTGATAGTGATGACTGTCACGTATGTATGCTAGAACATGTGTTTGCAATCAAGAACAACTATAAACATGCATTTTATGTATAGTAAGCATTAATAGCATCCTGATAAATGTATTCCATGTGAAAAAAAATGAAAAACATTTTTTAAATTCAATTTATGAGATTATATTTTTATGAGAGGCTATTTTTACCCAGTGGAATAATCATATCATGTTCCATTTGGAGCGCAACGTGAGTGACTATTCTACTCGTGGGAATAAGCTCTAAATGTACATGATAAAAGACAAATATCAACAATTTAAAATCAGTATTTGATATACATGATCAAAATAACTCATTTACAAGATTGCAACAACAAAATCAGTCATGTTGTAAACCCTCATATGCTGCCACACAAACCTACTGCCTGGCACCGATGCTTCATATTGATCCATGTTATTTGTCAATTTCATAACAAAAATACATTTAATAAAAAAGGTAAACTTTTTCATAATGGAATGCACAGTATTATTATTATTATTATTATTATTATCATAGATCTGTAAGGCGCCGTACAGCAGGGAAAACAGTACATACATAAAACAAAGACATACAAGGTAGACATAACAAATGCAGACATGAAAACAAAGGGTATAAAGGTATTTTGTTACCTGGGAGAAGCTGATTGGACAGACCCAGGCCTTTTGTTACATGGGAGAAGCTGACTGGACAGACCCAGGCCTCTTGCTACCTGGGAGAAGCTGATTGGACAGACCCAGGCCTTTTGACTGAAAACAATTGAAATACAGGTATGGAATCATTTATTCAGAAAATTAGTATCTATAAAGGTCCAAAAAAATAGAAAGAGTAAAAAAGTAAATAATTATTTTGCTCTGTGATCATGTTCTACTCACTAACATGATCTGGGAGAGTCTCCTTCTATAGTTACTGTGAGGAGCACTGCTACACAATATACTGAGGCAGGGTTTCCCAAACACAGTCCTCAGGGCTCCCCAACAGTGCAGGTTTTCCATATCTCCTTGCTGGAGCACAGGTGTATTCATTACTGACTGACACATTGTAACAGATCCACAGGTGGTCCTAATTATGTCACATGTGATCCAGAAAACCTGCACTGTTGGGGAGCCCTGAGGACTGGGTTTGGGAAACCCCCTCAGTATATTGTGTAGCAGTATATTGTGTAGAAACCCTGTACTGAGGAGAGAACCAGTATATTTTATGGAAAACCTCTTTATCCCTAAATCCCAAGATTTCCAAATGATAAATTCCATACCTGTACACACAAGCTCTGTCAATGTATGGCAGATTTTACTTAAATATTTGTGGAGGGCATTTCTTGTCAGAACAAATTGCAGATTATATTTATTAGTGCTTTAATAACTAGGAAACCAACAGAATACAGAACATGACATGGTCTGACATAAGGTATGTACATACAGCACTATAAACCGCATGGAGCATATAACTTGCACCATCTCAGGAGTACACCTACTAAGTTTTTTGCAAATTCAAACATAGTACAGTTTTGATGCCTCAACTGAGAAGAGAGAAATGATGTCTATAATAGACACCTTTGTACTATCCAATACCTAACTCATAAAGCGGGCATCACCATAAATCTGTTTGGATGAGTTTTCTGTCTGACACCAATGTATTGGTAATTCATTTTTAATATTGCACAAGAGCTTATCCTGTGGCCGCGAGACACTGGCAACCTTTAAATGTAAAATTCAACCTCATCACTTACAGGCTTCTGTTTTATGGTCTTAACTGATGCGGCTCTTTGTAAAATTCCAGAACCAGTAAAATTGTCTCTCCAGTCATCTGGTCTCTCAGCGTTGTTAATCCTGTGCGAAGATCGCTTTCTGTCATCTCCATATAGGCAGAACCTTGGTATGACAGTAAATCTTGATATGTCTATAGTATAATTTGATTTAAAGATGACTTGTCTTGTGTGGATATGTTAAGCATTACCTGAGCATTAAAATAAAGTTTGGCTCTACGCTAGTAACATCGTTGAAGTTCCTTGTCCCTCCTGAGCCATGTCTAGTGACGGTTATCTTATACATGCCCAGACCAAGCTTACTGTATACTGAGCGTAGAGTACATGTGTACAGGGCCATAGATACATTAGGCTCCAATAGGCTGCTTTTCTCTCGCAGGCTCAGCAGAAGTTGGCAAACCTCAGCAGCAGGATCGTTTCTCACCCTAATGCTGTCAGAGTTTACCAATGTTGCTGCTTTTTTGTCTCTTATGGGTTACCCTCTCAACTTGTTGTCGGGGAGCTGAAGAACCAGTCCCCCAGGGGGGGGGGGCTTTGGGCAACCTCAGGGCAAAGGGGACTGCCCGAGCCTCGCTGCAGAGGTGGTCCCGAAGACCCTTGCCACCTAAGGGGCTTTATGGTTTCGGCGTTGGGGGATGTAACGGGGCCCCCCCTAGCCTTGGCAAAAGGGGATCTGAAGAGTCTTGCCTCCCTAAGGGACATTTTGGCTCCAGGGGATGGGGAAGTTCTCTTTTCCTTTAGGGAAGGGTCCAAAAGCCCAGCCCCCAGCATAGGTGATTTGGAGCACCGTAAATCAGGCTTCAATAAAACAAACAACATTTTTTCTATACTGGCAGAGCGCTACTCTTTCACCTGTACCTTCTGTCATCGATAGACACCACAAAACAATATCAGTGCATAGACAAGTAACAATGGGGGTGTGCAAGGAGCAGGAAAAGATAGTAGCTTCGGCACCACATGGTTATAGATCAGGGTGCATGCAAGTGACCCGGCCAACACGTAACGTACACATTAAATACTTTGTTGGTGTTGATCCATCTCACTCGCTGCCGTCTCCCTCATTCTGCTGCCTGAGATGAGGTACTCACCTCCCTGCATGGCAGGCGTTCCCTTGCCCAGCAGTGTCAGAGATTATGACTCTGCTGGAATTTTTATGTGAAATAGGCAGTGCCAGGATGGAGGGGGAACCAGAGGAGTATGCAAATAAGAGGCCAAACTAAAAAAAGAAAACACAGAAGATATACTTTTTAAAAAACAAAAAACAGAATCTAATTTTGAAATAAGTTCAAACACAACAGGTCCCCTTTAAAATTAAAATATACTGTACATCATTTATAAGTAGGGTTAGTTTACATCAGTGGCTTTAATGAGAGGTTCATCCGTAGGTAAGCAGTGCTTTATACACGTTTGTCCCTATGCAAATATCAGATGGAATATACAGTTGTTGGAAGATGTATAAAAACTGTACATATGCACTAGGATGCAAAGGGAGGAACGTGTTGCTTACACTCTGATTAAATGACTGCTAATGTTTAACTATAACGCCCCTAGATGCATTCACTTGTTGCCCATTCATTCTCCTGAGCCTGCCTGCAGGACAGTGATTGTTTGCTAACATTTAGCCAAGTACAGCAATGTCCCTTCTCACAATCAATGCTGTCATTTGAGAAGCAGCATTCCTGGGATGGTATTACAAGCTTTTTGCATCCAATCATTTTGAAATATCCATAAATTACAATCCATTTAAATATCAGGGACTATTTAATTTTCTCATCCTGCATGCAAAAGTATTCTTACATTTTTGATTAAATCTATGCGGCCTGATTTATTAAAGGCCTGTGGCAGGCTCCCTTCATTTCCTTAGAGTCTGAGCTTTTTAATTATAATGAATTCATCCCGTCTTTCTGTGTTTTACTCACTGTAATCCATTCCCGCTCCTCTGCTGTATACTTTATTAGAAGGGAAGCTGTGTGTTTATAAGGCAGGCCGCAGAGGCGATATAACTACCCAAATCATATCATGGATGTCTTGCTCCTTAACATATCAGGTGACATATAGATGATAGACCGAGATTGCTAGATCATTTAGCAGATTGCTCACGTCTTTATTCGCATTACAAGACACCTCGGTGGAAATCATAATGGAGGTCCCTAAAAAGTACAGTTTCTTGTTTGTTTGTTTATTGTTGTTCCTTTTATTTTTATTATTACATATATACATTTCAAGAACAATATAATTAACACAAGATGCTATGTAGTAATAAGCAGCACCACTATGTAGCGTATATAAACGACACCTAACCTGAAAGATTTAACTGTCTCAAATTTTGGGCAGCACAGTGGCTAAGTGGTTAGCACTTCTGCCTCACAGCGCTGGGGTCATGAGTTCAATTCCCGACCATGGCCTTTTCTGTGTGGAGTTTGTATGTTCTCCCCGTGTTTGAGTAGGTTTCCTCCAGATGCTCTGGTTTCCTCCCACACTCCAAAAACATACTAGTAGGTTAATTGGCTGCTAACAAAATTGACCCTAGTCTGTCTGTCTGTGTGTGTATTAGTGGTGCTATATAAATAAATGGTGATGATGATGATCAAATGCGGTCCCACGGCTATTTTCCCAAACTGGGAACTCAAACAATATAGAGTCTGTCAGTCTGCCACTAATAAGTGGTTTCTAAAAGCTAACAGTCAAAAAAAGTTTGTATGTTTAGATAGAGCACATCCATCATTATCATTTTGAGTATTGGACATAAACATTTAGGGCCTGAGTCATTAAGTAAAGTAAGGCAAACAAAACAGTAAATTTGATCCTGGACAAAACCATGTTACAATACAAGGGGTACAAATTAGTTTATTATTTTGCACATAAAGACAATGCTGGCTTTTTAGTCATGTAGCACACAAATACTTGATAACTTTATTTTTACACTGAAATTTAGTCGATCTAGGGGGTGTAGGACGAGGTATCGGTGCTGTAAACACCGACACTGTTTACTCCTACATAATTATTCCGATAATGAACAGAGCGACATAGAAAAAATAACTGCTTGCCAATAAAAAGGCACAGAGGAAATCCGATGAGAGGACATCGCATCAGTTGCATGCGCGACTTTGCTTTTTTGTTTTTTTAAAGTGGCAACACTCGGACTATGGTAATATTAATTTTATTCCTAACCATAACACTAACCCTAACCCCTAACATAAAGGTAATTCTTACCTGGGTCCGTGCGTTGTCGCTTTAGAAGCCAAAATTTCTAAGTTGCGCACGGAACTGACGTCATTTGGAAGTGTCGCGATATCCTGTCATCGGATGTCCTCTGTGTCTCTTTACTGGTAAGTAGTTCTTTTTTTATGTCGCTCTGTTCATTATCGGAATAATTATTTAGGAGTGTTTACAGCACCGATAACTCAATTACCACCGGATCTAGGACATGCCCTATCCCAACATTAAATCTGACCCCACATTTTAAATATACCTCCCCCTCCAATGCAACATGGTTTTGCTAATGTGCAAAGTTTTTCATTTTATTTTTTGTGCTGCCCACCCTATATACTTTTGTACTGGTCACACATTCCATACCTGCAAACACTGAGGATCTGTAAGGTCACAGGGCCCTGGGATCCAAGCGAAATTGGGACAATGGCTAAAGGTTGTTTCACAGTTGGCAACTCTTTCAATGACCAATCTTATTCAGCCCTGCCCTCACCATTCCCACCAAAGGGCTTTGTGGCTGAAATTTCCTTTCTGTAAATGTAGCCCGAATAGAGCTGAAACAGACCAGAGAAGACTAACTATCCGATCTGCATTGTGTCAATAGTGTCTTTTGATAAAGAAAAAAAATCTTTATGTACTGTACTGTAAATAAGGACGACACTTCATTTGGCTTGAACTTCTATAAAGAGGAAGTAAAAATTGTACTGTTTTCGGTTCTTATTTTGATAAAGTGAAATTACTTTTTCTGAGCTTGATTGTTCATTCGATATCTGCGTACAAAACACTTTCTTTTGTTTTACTAAATAAAACCAAAAGAGGCTTAAGATAGAGATGAACGTTTTTTTTTGGCTTCTGCACTATGGCGTCCGGGGAATCTATCTGTCTTCTGTTCTGTATTTTGACATCATTGATCTCAATGGAGAGAGAGCGGTGCAGTGCATACAACCAACTTACCAAAGCGTAGGTGGGAAGACAGACAGTGGAAAATAGAGCACGCTGTACTTCCCCCCTGTCACTGCTTTGACATCCACTTTGGCGAGTCGCCATGTGTTCCTCCGTAGAGATCAATGCTCTCTCTACGTGGGCATCCGTCTCCCCTCCGCCACCTGACAAAAAATGGAACATAGGAAAGATGGATTAATAAAAATGCAAAGTACTTAATTTTAAAAGGTACAGTTTCTCTGCTAGAATTTGATGAGAAGGAAGTGTGGTTGGATTGTGGGGGAAAAGGAGACTTGTTTGTAATTTTAATTGAAAACAATATTTTTTTTTCATGACATACTGAGATAGAGCCCGCATCAGAAAAACTTTTTAATTATTAATAATTTAGCGATGGGGGTTAGCAGAATAATATCATGGTAGCCAGTCATCTCCCCCTAAGACTTCTGCCATGGGGAACGTACACTGTACAATATATTCACCAACTTATAAACAGCATTTACCGACATTTACAATAAACCTCTCTGGCATGTGTTTCATGAAATGTAATTAAATGCCTCTGGAAAAATAAAATAACTGTATTTAGCCGAGCGCCAAGTGTCTGTTATTATTCAGGCATTTTCATAGACAGAGAAAGTGTCAATACCATCTATTGTGTTTGCCATTACTGCGTATAGGATCAAGATAATGTCACTGTGTATATAAGTGGACCTATTGCCAAGGATCTGTTCTCCCATTCATTAGAAGAACAGATTCCTGGGAAATGCCAATTACCTAGCTTTGCTCACCGGGTTTTCTATGGGTGATGGAATTCTTACATACAGACAGGCATTTGAGGATCATTGTTGCATTACAGGATAATCTCAGCACATGAATGAGAGCCTCCACCCAAAGTTCAATATGATATGCTATAAATAACAATTCCACTTACTCAGAATCTCAATAGAGGAGCATAAGGACCCCACTAAGTATTCAAATCAGGCAAGTGGCAGGAGGAGAGCAGAATGCACTTCGGAACTTTGAAGACCTTGGACAATCGCCCTGATTCTATGAGGAAATTGGACCTCAGGTGATTAGAATTCTTTAATCTAACATAATATATTGAACTCCATCCAAAACACAATTTTAAGTTTTAATTATCTTTAAGCTACTCCTTATAGTCAATATGCAAATAAGTCACTCTTAGGATAACAGATTTCTGGGAAAATGCCATTTAAATGTCAATCCTGAGTTAACAAGCTAAACAACTATTGGTTGTATGATTATTCCTTCTAAATTGTTATCCTTTCAACTTCGTTACATTGATATATTTTTTTAAGAATATACCCTTCACTGGCTTCTAAGTGTCTGACTGGTTTCTAAAAATAAATCATAATCTCATATTTTACAATATTTGGTTATAATGAAGATATTTACCTTTATAAGGATCACCAACTGATTCCAGCTATGATAGCTATTGATTTTAAGAGCACAATACAATAGTAACGATATATATGCTTAGAAATGCATATCACTCACTGTATATTATTATATGTTTTAGCATATTGTGTTTTTTTGGTTACTATTTACGGTAAGCTGAGTTTTATGTTAACTTGTGTGCAGATGTCCCGAGAACGGTTATTATCTGCCAGTGTCAACTTGAAAACCTGCCACACTGACTCATAGTTTGACAATAGCTTCTTCTGCTTTCCCCACTTATAAATGCAATAACTCAGGCTAAATCAGTTAATTGATATAAAAAATAAATGCATTTTAGGTCGTTTATTGAGCCCAGGTTATTGTAGATGGTAAATACAGATTGAGCAAAGCTTACCGGGAATTAGGGATGTGCACCGGCCACTTTTGGTGTCTCGTGTTTTGGAGTCGGATTTGCTTGAGGTTTTGGGTTCGGATTTGTTTCGCAAAAAACATAAAAAGTGCTAAAAACCAGTTTTGTGGTTTTTTTTCACTCCTATGCTATTATTAACCTCAATAACATTCAATAACAATCATTTCCACTAATTTCCAGTCTATTCTGAACACCTCACAATATTGTTTTTAGCCCAAAAGGTTGCACCGAGGTAGCTTGAGCACATAATGACAAAAAAAGAGGTACAAGATGGAATTGTTCTGGGCCCTCCCTCCCACCCCTCGCGAGACTTGGACGACAGAGCCTCGTTTTCATTTTTTGCCCGCCGGAAATATCCGAACAGTGCTCGGATCCCGTTCGGATCCGCACTGTTCGGGTGGGCTCGGATTACCGGAATCCGAGCCCGCTCATCTCTACCGGGAATACCATCAAAACTGACTGACTGTCTCTAATTATGCCTCGTACCTCTGAGCATGGTGGTGGTGGTAGTTGATGATGATGATGATGATGATGATGATGATAATGGTTAATTAACTTTTTATGTTTAGCCATGAAACTGCCAGACAATAATGGTGGCTGATATTTAGGTACAAAAGTGCAGAGCTACCAAAAGTTAGACTGAGTTGGGTTAGATCTGCTGTGTGGAATATAATGCACCCAACTGAGCTTAACAGCTGTCGTCTACAAGAGTAATGGAAATAAATAAACCTGCCCGTACAATACATCTTCTACATGGACTTTTGTAATTTGGATGAAAGTGTCCATTTGCCACCCAAACCACTTTTTAAAAGAAATTAAAAAAAAATCAATCCCCTCCACCCAACTGGCACCTGCGTTTCATGAACAACTTACCTCTGCTTTTGCCTGCAACGATCAATTCTTGACACCATGGAGAACGTTGAACTTCAAATGAATACAGTGATCGATTTAAATTGATCCATGATGCTGAATGTGAGGCCTGGCTTCCATCCAATCAGTGTCTTGGATACGTCTGCACTGAATGATGTATTCATTTCCAGATCTCCGGGATGTGTAAACTTGGAAGACTGACTGTTACTGTCAGAGATAAGTATATCGGGAACTGTGGAGTAGCACATGGAAACTCTGGTTTATGCCGGATGAGTAAGTTGGGTTGATTTATATTAAAAAAAATGTTTGTTGCAGTGACCACCTGTCATGTGTCAACACTACATTGTGTACCAATTAATTGATATAGCCACATAACCATATGTAGTCATCTTACTAATTTAATCTAAGTGTTCTAGATATTGTCTAGAGCTTAGATATAAAGAACTGTGTAGGCTCTGTGTTATTTCAGGTTAGCATTTTCAATTTGCACAGCAAAAGCGTTACAGTCAGCACTTTATTAAACTGCAATGCTAAGGTGCAGTATTATTGATGAATGTATATAATAAATACATCATAATAAAGGGGACATATGGGTGCTTGAGTGCTCCGGCTGATTGCTATTGACGAATTAGTACTGAAAGATAGCGTAAGGAATGGCTGCCTGTAACCTTTCCAATAATAATCCAACTTTAAGCACTTTAGAGTTGTGCATGCAGGGCCCGCAAATAGCCACCTCCCTAATATAAAATAATACAACCCTAATGAAAATCGTTTCTGAGAGGGATTACAAAGATGTTACGACATTTTCCAGGGTAGGGAATTAAAATGTCCACAGTGCAAGTGCTTACGGCCATGTAGAAAAACATCCTATTTCATACTGCAAACCTTTGCTTCCAGCCAACTGTTTTTGTAATGTTAAGGTGGTAGCCGAGGCTCAGACTTTATAATCCCCCTTTTATTTGGGGTTGGGCCATGCAAAGCAACAGATTAAAGGGGATTATCAATGTTACTGGAGACATGACAGCACTAAAGAGGACTGATTGAATAGTCCTTGTAAATCGTCATCTTCTCCTCTCCTGGTGGGTCTGAGTATACTATCCCTCAATTTTAAAGAAAAAATATAGCAGACATAAGGGGAGGGGGTGATACTATATTAAGGAGGTAGAGGATTGCGCTGCGGAAACAGTACCATTACTGTACAATGTGGTCCCATTTTTAGGGGGCTCGTTTTGAGGCAAGGAAAACATAAAAGGAATCATCCCATTGTCACTGCACATGTTATATCAAAACACAGTGGTCACTCCCTTATGGATTAAAAGTGCAACAATAAGTGTAATGGGTTTAATTAGAGTGCGCCTAGATATTTACTTCCCCACCGAAGGGCAACATGGAGATGCAGAATGGGTCCCCTTAATAATATAGGAAAAGATTGAAGATCGCCAACTCTGAGCTGGTAAATCTGGTAAATCCTTCTGCAAAGTTAAAATAGGCATTTGTCCCTATGAACATCAAGGACCGTATCTAAAAACACGTACTGTCCACTCTTTTATTTTATTTCCATAATCACGCGCTACAAAAGGCAATCTCATTTCTGCACTACTCTCCGTACTTTGCAGGGAACGCTCCCGACTCCTCCCCTCGGCCTGTTTAAAACGTCTGCGCCTCTACAACCACCAAAATCTTGCTTCCTAATCCTATGCACTTTGGCAGAAATCAAGGAGCATAGCAGGATCACACGTGATTCTGCTCTGCACAGTGTATGTACACTGTAGATAAAATTCAATCTTAACCTCTAATTCCATTGTAGCTCTATTTAAAAGTAAAGAAGAATTTAGCAACTTCTGTCCTCTCTATTACAGAGAGCTGAATTCATAGTTCACATCCTCAGGACATTTTGTTACGTCGATATGATGTAGGGCAAATAGGTAAAATTGCAAGTACAGCATGTCAGTTAGCTTGTTGTGACATCACTGGTCTTGCTTCTGTTTATGAATGCACCAATCTGCAACTTATACAGAGAATTTGTGTCACATTACAGGCTTAATAGTCAATCTCTTTTGGTGTAGAATAATTGCATTATTTATTTAATTGTGTAAAACTTCCCTTTATTTCATTGCTGAACAGACAACTGGATTTATGGGTTTTTTTAATTGAGAGTCAGGGAAATGGTCAGAATATGCTCATTAGAGTGGGCACCTTAACCTGATATTGCTGACATGAAACATGGAATCATATACAAAGGTCGTCAGATGTATACCAATGCACAAATGTCCTTATCCAACATCATTGTGCCTACATGTGTTTTTTTATACACCCATAAGAAATAGGCTGTACAATGAGTATTTCAGCGAGGCCATTCAGTGAGCATAATTAGCTTTCCTCTTTCTCTGTAACCTTTGCTGGGCTTACTGGCATATTGTATATTTAAATTAATGCAAAAATCTGAGCGACTGCAGAAACTTAAAAAGATTTATCTGCTTTGTTCACAGTGGCAGACCTTATAGACAGTGCAAACATTTGTTCTGGCTGTTCCAGAGGTGTTGGTCAGATGATGGGCTTTTTAAGGACACTGGTTAAGGAAATACTAATGAACTATAAAATGCACAGTTAAAGTTTATTAAAGAAGAGATAGAGTGATTGGATATTTGACTCCAAAGTGACTTAGGGGTAAAGTTATCAAGCTGTCGGTTTGAAAAAGTGGAGGTGTTGCCTATAGCAACCAATCAGATTCGAGTTATCATTTATTTAGTACATTCTACAAAACGACAGCCAGAATCTTATTGGTTGCCATAGGCAACATCTCCACTTTTTCAAACCCGCAGCTTGATATATTTACCCCTTGGCCTGTTTCTAATGTTCTATCTTAGTCACCTGACTGTCGCTGTGAGGTTGTGAAATTTAAGCAAATGACTGGTAGAAAGTGCTCAGAACTGCCAATGTTACCAGCCGCTGTCCGTGGTGCTGATCAGATTTCTGCTCTCTTCTTCTTAGTGTTTCTTCAGCAACCTGAGGCATAGCAGTGTGGTTAAAGTCAATTAAGTACCTTGTACTTAAGAGGCACTCAAAGAATAACTTTCAGCTTTAAGGATGAACTAAAGATTGTTTTTTTCTTATTACAATAAAAGCTGAATATAAACACTTTCCAGCGTAACATATTTTTTTTTTGCTTAAGAAATATTCATAGCACTTCGAAACTGTAACACTTGGAATATCTATAGATCTCTCCAATTGTGTCTTCCTAGAAGTGTGAGTGTATTTTATATAAATGTTCAAATGCTTTTCTATAAGAGCAAATCATCACCATCGTCATAGAAACCACATCTACTATTAATTATTAACATTAGGTATAATGGACGCACACACTCAGAAATCAACTACAATCTCACCACTAGATTAATGAGAATGCAGGGCAGAAATAGCATCGAAATACCTTCATTAATATTATATACCTTCATTATTTCTTAGTGTAGCCTAGTAAATGGTATTTTTGTTTTTATTAGCTGCTGAAGGTGCGTGACCAGACAGGCATGGACAGCCACTAGAGGGTATGGAAAGAAATAAGAATAAATGTCCCAGTCACCTCACATAGGTAATTTATCTTTTCTTCTAGCACAATGTGTGTGGGGTCAAATATATACGGGCAATGCTGCATGCACTAAGATAAGCTTGACATCCATGAGGAGAGCAGTATGAAGCAGGGCATACCTCTCAACTGTCCCTGCAGTGGGGACAAAGTCCTAACTGAGTGGACAAGTCACCAAAAATCAGGACTGCACCACCAGAACCAGGACAGTTGGCAGATTGTCCTGCTCTCTCCTACCTGTACTTGCAGCTCTCACTACCTGCGATTGCTCATGTCTCGATCTCAAGTACTACTAATCTGGATCCTGGAATGTTGAAGCCCTGTTTGCAAAATAAATAGGTACATGAAGTATGGAAAGTCCCCCACCTCCCAGCCAACCCATAAATCAGTAACACCCCACATTAAATTAATAGACACTACCATGACCCCCCCAATTAAATTAAGTAGCCCCACACCATCAAATAAACTGCCCCTACCATCAACCCACCAATAACAACACTATTGAATGAGCCACATTTTCATTTTAGTAACTGAATCTACAGTAAAGCAAGGAATCAATCCAGAATTTGAATGTTTAAAAAATATATAATAGTTTCTCCTCTGGACCCTGTAGGCAAGAATCAGCTTTTAATCCTATCCATTTAACATGTCCCCTCAAACTTTTACAGATGTAAGAGGATAGGTGATATTTTAATGAATGAGACATGGTATTAAAGAGACTTGATTATGTGGAACTCATCTAAATGCATTTCATATTGTAATTTAAAATCAATTAATAGCATAATGGAGACAATTCATTTGTCAAAACAACAGATATTCAGCAGATAACTGTTCAGCATAAAACCATATACTACTTGGTATTTACACTATACAAATTTGGAAATGTCCCTACGTTTTGCTCTTTGTGTTTTTCTTATTAACACACAACTTGTTTTTATTATATTTCAGTGCAGTGTTATAAAGACAGAGCTCTGTACAATAAAACAATACAATGCTCCTCTCCATCATAAAAAATTCAAAAGCATCTTTCATTTTGGTGTGTCAGGGGTAGGGTGCAGACTTTATTTTATAATATGCCAGCAATCACCCATATTATGCCAGCACCCCCATGCTATAGTAGATTACATTGCCTGAGTAATCCCCTATGCCTTGGTTATCTCCGCTACACCTCTCTCCATCTTCCCCCACCCCCAGGTTCTCTCCAATCCCTGAATTAGATCACATACCTTCTCTCAGGTTCTTCTTTAGCTGGCTCCTCTTGTCTCCTGTTGGCTCCTCCTGTCTCCTGTTGGCTCCTCTTGTCTCCTGTTGGCTCCTCCTGTCTCCTGTTGGCTCCTCTTGTCCCCTGTTGGCTCCTCCTGTCTCCTGTTGGCTCCTCCTGTCTCCTGTTGGCTCCTCTTGTCTCCTGTTGGCTCCTCCTGTCTCCTGTTGGCTCCTCTGCCATCACTGACAGCGTCGTGAACATGGTCTAATGTGTCATCACAACACTGTCATGGTTAGTCTTAAGGGTGTAAGAGCAGTGCAAGGCCTGGTGTCCCGTCATCCTATACAGGGGCTGACTGGGCCCAGGAGCATTTGTCCCCCAGGCCGGTCCTATAGTGGGCTACCTTGACTGGGTCACTGGGCAACCTGCATGTTTTTTCCTTTAAAATGTTCCTAATAGGCTAAGAGTCTTGCCCCAGGCTAAAATTTGCCAGCCCCTGCTCTAAGAGTAGTGGACCGGATCGTCAGGCAATGGTGCCCCCTGTAGTCTCCACGGTACCCTGGTGGACTAATCTGATACTCTGTTGCCCAGCATTCCCTCTTTACCATGATCACAAGGGCAGAAACTAAATTAAATGGTTCCAAGCAGCATCATAAGAACCTTGGACTGTCATTGACATCTTGCTTCTGTCTATAAGACCACTTTGACCCCTGGTATAATCTGGCAGGGCATGGGCTCAGCAGCCAACCACACATTGTATACATATGGTGAGCAAGAGGTTCACATTCCCTAATGAGAGCTTACTGAGAAAAGTCTAAAGGGTATCACACACACATCAGTGTCATAACTTCCTAAGGCTAACATTTTCTCTATAAACTCGTCTAGGCTTATATCCATCTGCCACTCTGAAAATTAATAGCAATCATTAAACAAAGTGAGCTGGCTAAAAGATTCCTGATGTGAAAAAAGGCAGCTATTTCTGCCAAAACAAAAATTAAAACTATTGAGATGCAGAGCAATTCATTCATTACTACATAGTATTCCCCACCTGGGGATAAAATCTCATTACAATTTGTCCAAAACAGATGTTACCCTTTTAGCAGTCGATTATTAACGATAAACTCGATTCCCCCAGAGAGGTTTTGGGATTTTTTTTCTTCTTACTTCAATATGCCCTTAAGAAATCTCAAAGGGAAAAATATGTCGGAGTTATTCCACATATGTTTGTAAATAAGCCTTAAAACATGACATCCTATTTATCTGGACAAAACACCCTTTATTTTTCTGTCTTTGATATTCAGAACAAGTGTAATGATAACATTGTTCTCTTAGCTGAACATTTCTCAATACTTTGCTATTCAGTACTAGAATCTTTTGTGAATATTCGTGATTTGTTTTACAACCTGTACAAATATTAAGATTATTTTCTATATTATTGTTTTCATTTATTATTCAATTGGATCTAAAGTGGAACAAAGTTGATGTGTCTTTGTGCCATAAAGATGTGCTTTTGACAGCACAATTTCCTTTGACAGATGCATCACGTCACTATCAAAGCTATTGTTAAAGTAAGTTGTTTAAATTGAAATAACTCATTCAATTCAAATTCAAATCATCAGGCTAAAAGTTATTCAAACCCCTCCCACATCGTCTCCTGCACATCCGTGTGTCCCCAAATATTAATGAATGCAATAGTAGAATAGAATATGTAGTACAGTCCTGGGCACCACTCTATAAAAAAGATCATTTGGAACTAGAAAGGGTTCAGAGAAGGGCCACAAAATTGATAAAGGGTATGGAGTCATTAAGTTATGAGGAAAGGTTAGCCAGTTTAGGCATGTTTACTTTAGAAAAGAGGCGTCTAAGGGGAGATATGATTACTATGTACAAATACATTAGGGGTCAATACAGAGAACTTTCATGGAAACTTTTTACCCCAAGGATTATACACAGGACACGTGGTCACCCCCTAAGGTTAGAGGAGAGGAAATTTCACAACTAGCAAAGGAAGGGGTTCTTTACAGTAAGGGCAGTCAAGATATGGAATTCATTGCCAGGGAAGGTTGTGATGGCAGATTCAATAGATATGTTTAAGACAGGGTTAGACAAATTTTTAGCGGAAAGGTTAATTAAAATGAAGGATAGTAGTGGATATAGGGTAAAAATAGGACTGCAATATTGAGTCTGGGGGGATTTTCACAATTGAAACAGATTGGTGGTTGCTTACTCTGGATCAATTTCAAATATAAGTGCAGGATCGCAGGAGATCCAAAATAGGTTGAACTTGATGGACTGGTGTCTTTTTTCAACCTCATCAACTATGTTACTATGTTACTATGTGTGTTGCTTTGATCCTAGTCAAATATATCCTAAATAACCTTTTATTTATATCTTGTACTGGTGGAGTCAAATGTTGATGTCATTATGATAACAGACACTTACGTCCACCTTACGGAAAATTTTTGCCCACAAGTCCTCTATATTTGATTTATCACAGCCTAACACATCACAATGACAAAACCATGTTGCATTGGAGGGGGAGGTAAATTTAAAATGTGGGGACAGATTTATAGTTGGGATAGGGCATGTCCTTGATCAACTTTAAATTTCAGTGTAAAAATAAAGCTATCAAGTATTTGTGCGCTACATGAAAGAACAGCCAGTATTTAACTTATGTGCCAAATAATAAACTAATATGCACCCCTTGCATTGTAACATGGTTTTGTCCAGGAGAAAACAAACTCATTTTATTGCCTTACTTTCCTTAATGAATCAGGCCCTCTGTGTCCAGTAAAGGTAGTCATGCATGTATGACCATTGATCTCTTTATACTACTGTTGTTAGTTGTAAGGGGTGTTTAGCCACTATCATCATCATCATTTATTTATATAGCGCCAGCAAATTCAGTAGCGCTTTACAATTGAGAACAAACATTAATAAAACAATACTGGGTAATACATACAGACAGAGAGGTAAGAGAACCCTGCTTGCAAGCTTACAATCTATGGGACAATGGAAGTTTGAAACACAAGGGCATGTGCTACATCATATTGCACACTGGACCAGCTAGAACGCAAAGGTAAAAGTACTGAGTGGGCTGTGTGTGTACCAATGTTGGTCAGAGGGTTGTTGTCTTGTGTTAGCTGTGTAGAGGGTGGTAATAGGGGAGATTAAGAGGGTGGTAGAGGAATACTATAAGCTTGTCTGAAGAGGTGGGTTTTCAGGGAACGCTTGAAGGTTTGGAGACTAGAGGAAAGTCTTACTGTGCGATGGAGGGAACTCCACAAAGTGGGTGCAGCCCGAAAAAAGTCCTGTAACCGAGAATGGGAGGATGTGATGAGAGTGAAAGAGAGATGCAGATCTTGTACAGAACGGAGGTGTCGAGTTGGAAGATATTTTGAGACAAGTGAGGAAATGTATGTCGGTGCAATTTTGTTGACGGCCTTGTATGTTAGTAGAAGAATTTTATATTGAATTTGTTGAAATACAGGCAACCAATGTAGAGACTAACAGAGTGGCTCAGCAGAGGAAGAACGTTTTGCAAGCCACTATTTTTTCATTAAGTGTATTTTAAACAGTTGGGTAGCTATATCTTGTGATAGTATACAAACTGATTTTGTTGCGTTCTATGGGCCCTGCAGCGCAACATGGTTTTGCCAAGGTTTAAAACTGTACCAACTGGGGCTAATTTAAATGTAAGCACAATCTGCAGCCTGGACGACAACATAAAATCAAGGACACAAAATTGTGCTATTACTTGACTACTTTGAGTTGCACATATCTCAAAATAGTGTGTTAGATGCGGACGTATCAGGATATGCTTTCAGCAGCAAACTAGATGTACTAGTCATCACTTGATGATTAGGTTTACCCCAATTTGCAAAGCACAGTAACCAAAGTGCACACTATCACCAAAGCCAAAATCATCTCTATGGCATCCTCTGTTGCATTGTACCGCTCCAGTGTTGTAACTCCAATCTTCATCTCTAGCTTGCTCCTGTCACTCACAAATGTATGCAGATTGCAGGGTAAAATATATTTTTCAAAAGCTTGCATGCTAACCATCTTGGAAATTAATCAGCACTGTGCGCAAAACTATTACCTTTTAAATGCAACTTTAAATGCTGTGTGAAAAATGCACAATTCTCAGACTGTGTCATTGATTTCACCTTCATACAGAAGAAAGCTGAACTTTTTCCAAACTAAAATTCTTCAGTAAGGCGAAAACAATCAGTTACAGGTTGAAGCGTTGCTGACGGCTGTCTGTGTTCCAAAAATAGACATCTTACAAGTGTAGATAGTAAAAATTGACACTGTCCTACCACCCATAGCTCAGTAGAACATTTAACATTATCTTGGAAAATTCCATAGTACTGCTACAAGACTCACATAGTAGCTTCATATTTCTTAACAAAAGGGGTTATTATGTCACAGACTGCTGCTAAAGGGGCATTGCACTGAAAACAAGTAGTGATTTTGAAAATCAATGTTTTGTTGGGCACTGTTTGCTAATTAATACATGGACATTCTCATGTCTGTGCAATGCTTTATCAAAAGTTTTGACATTGCAATTCCAAGAAAGCATTATACCATTTATGTAAACATGGGCACTAGCGGCAGTGTTAAATTGGGTAATATTTCATTTGACCTCAACAAAGAAAGTTTCTAGTCTCACATTAATCATATGTGTCAACAGTTGGCAAGAGCCCCTGTCCTGAACCACACCAAGACTCATCCCAAACCCACGGAATGCCTCATGATTCTGTGATATTTTGTCCTTGATAGACTACTAAATCATGAATATTGGTTCACCTTACAAAATGGCTACCTCCACTGTGTGTAGTCAACAGGTACAATATGAGGTATATTTGCCAACAGTGAGAGGGGGGGGGGGGAAACAGCCCACAAAAATGTATATTTCATTTATTTTCCAAAATGATGCAAATCACAGCATTTCAGTAGTCTCTGCACTGAATATTATGATTATAATATATGCATTTTAGTTAATTTGCATGTTCATTAGCATTTTGATTAGGCACACCTGCATGGGAAGATATATCAACAGCAAGTAGAAAACCCGAAATGCAATTATTAAAGGCAGCGTTCGTAGAGAGGATGGGGTGGGGGGTGGGGGAGGGGGCCGAGTCAGCAAATCAATTCTTTCTTACCCATATAGCAACGCTTTATAAATCTGTGCATAGAGTGGCTTTTCCTCCAATAGATCTTGCAAGCAAAATGTACTTGGCATGTCATACAGATATTAAATAACATTTTATCACTGGAATGAGCAACACACTGCTACAAATATATCAACATGTTAGTGGAATATTTCACGTTTGCCTCTGGAAAAGGCAAGCTTAGTAGGTGTTCAAACTGAGGGATGAAACATTATTGCTCTTTAATTTACAAACCCCAAAACACTTTCACTTTATTTAAGAGCCACAGGAGAACATTCATCAAAAGTTCTGCTTCATCATATGTAATGTACGGCAAATGTCGTGCTTGGGTCTTGTGTCATTCCGCTGTGTTCATGTGCACTGTAAGATATTTGTATTCAAATGTGTGTGTCAGTAATGCTGATAGGTCAGACTAGAACTAGATGACTATCCTGTGCGAAAATATAAAAATATATATAGAAATATATATTATATAACTAATTGGGAGGGGTATTCCATGATGTCAATATGGACCGCTGCAAAACATGATTTGTTTTATGTTAAATCCAAATATAAGAATTGCTTCTTTTGTTGCATTGAATAAAAATAAATTACTATAGTTACACAGTTGGCGAGCAGATTGACACAACAATTTTGGTATCGGGTTGGGTACGCTTTAATGATAATGAAAAATCCGACACCGAGGACAGCTACAAATAAAATCCGAATTGAGCAAAAGCCGATTTAAATATAAACAGACTTACCGACGCTGCAGATCACCGATGAGACCAGCATGCTGACACCAAGTTATTTAGAATGGACAGCTGTCCGGCAGTACAGTTTGAAGTCATCGCGACCTCTATGAATGTTAATTTAAAGCGGCAATGTCCGGAGTGTTTAAGTGTTTAAAGACTTAACCCGACATTGTATGTGTCCTCGGTGTCGGATTTGTGGTAATCGTTAAAATGATTACCACCCTTGGTATCAACATCATTGTAAAAGAAAGAGCTATAAAAAAAACACATGGGTGATGGATGTGGTGAAGTAGCATCTTTAAGGTATATATATGAGTGGAATTTTGAAAACTGTTCCACAGAATATTCACTTTATTGCACATTTGAGTAAAGAACACATTTCTCCAGCAGAATTCAAGGCTTCTGTGTGGAATTCTCAATATCAGTTCTGTCATTCCCAGAATTCCACTATAATTTTTGTTCCATATGGACTGCTCCCTTATATTGCAGTACGAAATCTTCACCCCAGCTCTATTTGTAGACAATACATTCTATGGATAGTGGAATGTATAAATATCATACAGAATGCCATTCTAGCAAATGGCAAAGTACATGTAGAACTCATAGGGCCTGATTCAACTAACTTTGCCCCTTGGCAAAACCATATTGCATTGGAGGGGGAGCTAAATTTAAAATGTGATGGCAGATTTATAGTTGGGGCATGTCCTAGATCAACTTTACATTTCAGTGTACAAATAAAGCTATTTGTATTTAAAAAAACAGCCGGTATTTAAATTATGTGCAAAATAATAAACTAATGTGCACCCCTTGCTTTGTAACATGGTTTTATCCAAGAGAAAACATACTAATTTCTTTGCCTTGCTTTCCTTAATGAATCAAGCCCTAAGAATGTATTGCTGGTACTTCACTCCTCTATGAAATGGTCTATTCTACCACATATTGTGATTTGTGCAAGGATCCGCCACAGATTCGCTCATTTTGGCTTAAAGCCAAGGAGGCGTGCACTGTTTACCACTGAGTAGTTTTACATAGGTCAGGAGTCTATGAAAACCATATTTAAACTGAATTAAATTAAACTTTATTACAGGAATTAGTATGGTGCTGTTTCTACTTGCTATTAATACACCTAGGGCTAGATTTACTAAGCTGCGGGTTTGAAAAAGTAGGGATGTTGCCTATAGCAACCAATCAGATTCTAGCTGTCATTTTGTAGAAAGTACTAAATAAATGAAAGCTAGAATCTGATTGGTTGCTATAGGCAACATCCCCACTTTTTCAAACCCGCAGCCTAGTAAATCTAGCCCCAAGACTCTAATGTACTATAATGTTTATTTGCCCATATACTGAAAGTTTACCTCAGAAAAGTAGCCGTTTTTAGCAAGTTCAGTGAAATACCATCACTGGACTACACAGAAATGTCATTGCATGTTTGTCCCACTAGTTTTTTTAAATATTGACTAATTACATAGTCCAACTCCATATTTTGTTTGTTCAATAAAATACTCAATATCTGTTCTTGCTCTGCATGCTTTATCCAATCGTAAATGGATTATCAGGCATTGCTGTTGTTTACAAATCACATACACTCTGCTTTCAGACAAATTGCCTGATATCAACTGCAATATCAAAACAGTGGTTGCCATAAAAGCGATATCAAGTAAATCAACAGTAAGATAGTGGTACACCAACAGGGAAACATTGCTGTATCAGAGATTCTCAGATATATGTCCTTATTATTGAGTTCACTATTTTGCATCCATTGTGCTTCTGTCACATGGTCATGTTATAATGGGGGGTGTATTACCCTTATATCTACATTAGACCACATCATATGTGCTGTGGTTGTATACACATGTACAGCAGTAAAGTGAAATGGTTTTTAGACATTACGGTTTGCACATTAAAGTGTTAGTAAACTACTATTTAAGAACACAAAGCTTGTCATGTCACTGGAAACCAATGACATCACGGAGGCACCTGTTCTTATTTATATTAGTTCAACCAACAAAATGGCTGCCTCCACCATGGGTTAGGAAAGTGGCCATGTTGCCCATAGCAACCAGTCAGATTCTAACTATCAATTATCAAGTACATTCTAGAATATTGTAGCTAGAATCAGATTGGTTGCTATGGGCAACACCGCCACATTCCTTTTTTAAAGGCTTGATAAATCTACCCCTACATCTGAAAATGTGTCTCATTTCATTACTGGAATTATGTATTTCTGCCGTTTTTATCACATTCAGAAATTGACTTGAGGTAATGTAACATTATGTATATGCCACCATAAGAACCTTGCAAGAATAGGAGCATTTATCTGGGCGTTTTCTACTGAAAACTTAAATATTAGTCTTTAAATTTAATAAAAAGAGATTACACCACCGCATCCTGGATTAAACATGGCTTTTAATACTAAATTATAAACATTTGGTTATAAATGTAATTACCTCCGCTAATCTAAGGATTAAGAGACATTTGCTGCACACGGATATTTCCGGATGCCAGAAGGGGATGTCTGAGTCAGCCTCTACTATGTCAATCTCACCTCACCTGTGTAGAAGCACAGCTTCTAAATGAGCTCTGGTAATTCATCTATAAATGAAGCTCAGGTTGGAACAAACAAAATGCAGAGTTAAAATGGCCACAGTGGTGATATTGGCAACATAGGGGGACTATCACTATGTGTGTCCTGGAAGAGAACTAGTTACATGACCTATGCATTAAACTGATCTTGTCCAATGTGGCCCCCTACATCTGTGGCAACACTGGAGACAAGGTGCTTGGTTCAAGCGATACAAATACACAAACGCTGCCTAATTGCAGAATACAGTCATAGTTGTTTTAGCAATGACACTGACAGTATTTTGTACTTGATTTTAGTAGATGCTGGTGTATTTTTAAATTTGCTTATTTATACAAGTGTGCATAGCATGAAGCAAATACAGACACAAGTGCTAAAATAAAAAGCCGTAAAAATGTAAAAAAATCTCCCAATAACCCCGATTTATTTTTCAGAAGAGTTTGTGGACAGAGTAGAGAGAGAGCTTCCTGGAAAAAGAGGCATTATGTGACAGATCAAGGGTATCTCCTATTGTGTCTGAATCTTTTCTTTGTTTAATGTTGGGAGGTATGGGAACAGATGTATACAAATTCAAAAATTAGTGGGGAAAAAAGCACTTAAAGGCACTCCAGCCACAATCATTTTCTTTGCTTGCTTGTGCCTAGTATAGCAGACTGCATACAATAAGCATAGTTTTATGCTATATCCATGTACAGCTTATACTCAAAGTTAAGGTACTGAGTCTGTCTCTCCTTTACCTGCTGCCTGACATTTCCACACCAATTCTGATTGGCCAAGCCTCCCATGTCAGACCCACCCCTGCTTCTAGACCACACCCAAACATGGCAGAGCCCTTACTTTACTAAAGCAAAATACATCTACAAGTCTATATTATTTTCAGATAATATTTTTTTTAATTATTATAACCCTTTTAAGGGCGATGAATCCTAGACTTTGTTCGGTTACCTCATGGTAAACTTTTAAACAAGAGATTGCCTCTGCAAAACGCTCTTTACATATTCAAACTCTAAATGAAGATTGCAAGAGAAACGATTTGCATGTAATAATATACCAATAGACATAGGGAATGTGTTTTGGTTTTTTTGTTTTTCGTTTTTTACAGCAACCAACCAAGAATTTAATATATTTCCATATACCTGCCAAAGCTTCATAAAAAAATCCATTATAATTTCCAGGCAGGCCTGAAATTGAGTATGCACTGTCAAAATATTTTGATCTTTTCCTCACAAAAATATGCTCTAGTTTGTATCTGAGAGACAGTTCTTCTAATAGCATTAATACATTTTCAGGAAAATAAAATACGTGTGATTGTCATTGTCACCTTATAATAACTTTATTCTGACTGTTCCTTGTGATGTTATAAGGGTACTTTTAAAAATATTTCAAGATGAATAGAAAAAAATAATTTTGGATTTTTGTGTATTTCGTTATGTTTGGGTTGTAGTCAGGGGTTAAGCTGAGTGACTGGCAAAAGGGGTTCATCATATGTTCTTACACTACAGAACTATCATCTTGTTGTGTTTATAGTATCTCAGATAAAGGCAGGCAGAGCCACCAAGAGGAATTTGTGGCCCCAGTACAGCAAATTTTTGGACCCACACCTCCATAGACGAGAAGGTAAAGGGATGTGTGCTGCCACTGCACATCACATCCCCCCTTGGTTACATCCTGCCACCCCTCAGCCACATCCTGCCACCCCTCGGCCACATCACTCTACCCCTCAGCCACATTACGCCATCACGCCACCCCTCAGCCACATCACGCCATCCTGCCACCCCTTGGTTACATCCTGCCACCCCTCGGCCACATCACTCCACCCCTCAGCCACATCACTCTACCCCTCAGCCACATTACGCCATCACGCCACCCCTCAGCCACATCACGCCATCATGCCACCCCTCAGCCACATAACGCCACATTATGCGACATCATACCACATCATGCCACATCACACCAAACACCAGTAACATCACGCCACCCACAGCCAAATCACAACACCCCCCAGCTACATCATGCCATCCCCACAGACACATCATGACCCCTCCCTCATACACATCATAACCCCCCCCCAGGCACATTATGACAACCCCAGCCCAGCATACTTACATAAGCTGTGCTGGAACTGACAGCTCAGTGGAACTGTCCAGCAGAGTGAGCAGGGAAGCTCTACGTCTGGTGAAATGACCAAACCTCGTGAGATTCGGAGCTCTTCGGCTTGCACTGCAGGACAATGTGTGATGTCACACACTGTCCGGGGACTGGGAGCTGCTGAACAGCTCCAAATCTCACGAGGTTTGGTCATTTCACGAGACGTAGACCTTCCCTGCCCCTCCGGCTGCATAATTAGGCTGTATTTTGAGTTGGACTTGTCTTCAGATATGTGTAACTCAAACTACACAAGAAAGGCCACAATTTTACAGCTGTAGATTTTCACCATCGTTCTGGCCACTAAATTATGGCCTACTCCATCTGAGGCCCTGAATGTCATGTGCAGTGACGCAGGGGCAAACGCAGGATTTGTAGAGGGGGGTTTCCACACCACGCCGCCAGTGAGCGTGACCAGCATGCATGGGGGCGTGGCTATAATATTAGACAGTGCTTGGCTGCTCTCCAACTCTTCCTAGCCCCATAATATACATGGACAATGCTGCATGAACTACTGTTAGGTGCACGCAGCTCTCCCTTTTCAAACAGAGCCATGTGAAGCGGGGGCCGGGTCCAGCCACCTCAATTATACAGGGCCCCAGGCTTGGAGGGGGGATTCCAGACACTAGGACCCCCCGATTTGCCTATGTGACGGACAGTGATTCATAGGGATCGGTGGTCCCTATCTTTAGAAGCATTTTAGTGACATTCCCATGAGGCTGAATGTACATTAGCGCAATGGAACAAGAGTACCCAGCAAGCACCAGTGCCCATGTACACTTAGCACATTCTATGTCTGTCATCCATTTGAGGTGAGCACATAAATAACCAGATAACAGCTCCTGTTTGAAATTGACAAATTCTTCATAAGTTGGGGTGGTCTTTACCCCAGACTTCTCCCCATGAATAGCACTCTAGTTGTCGGAACCTATAAGCGCAATGCTATGCTGTAAAATATATTCACAATGGCAGATTGTTGGGCAGGCGGTAATAATCACTCTGGAGGATTGCAGATATTATGACAATGGAAGGTGTGGAAATGTTATCTCTGACAAGTTTTAACATGCTGTACTGTGAATCCAATTATGGAGAAATTGGGGCTAGGTGAATGTCAATTACAAGATGATGAATCCACTCATGTAGGCAGCAGTATGCCATATAACATACTCCAGAACATTAGTAGTGTTCATCATGTTTATAACAAACTCCTTGAGTTTTCTAAGGACCAAGAACATTGAACGTGAGATTATTATCCTGCAAAGCTATCTTGGGAGATACAGACATTTAACTGATTCTCTACTAGTTCTCCCCAGGTCTATGTAGGTCAACAGGTCTCTTATAGTGCAAGAGAGATATTGAAAAGTGTAACGGAAGTATGTGTAGATTCCATTAGAAGTCCATTGGTGTCTCTACTTTCATACCCTTAGATACATACTGTATAATGATGGGAGTTATCATTTGTCAAGGCTATCGTAGGCAGAACTAATTATAAATAATTGTCAACTATGAAACACACTTCTTGTCATTGATTGATAAGGAAAGTCCTCTTAATTTAAATCTTAAAATGAAATACGTCAATGTAATTGAGATCATGTGACTATCTGAAGACAAATTAAAGCTCCAAATCACCCCACAGCCTGTATTGAAACTAGATTCCAACCCCTCTCTTTACACCTGACAGTTGATGAATGTCCACTGAGCCGTTTCGGGTAAATTTAATCATTAATAAATGTTTTCTGTGCCATCTTAGAGCTGTCTGCTTGAATTATTGCAGGCAAATGGATAGCCTGTGCTCGTTTTAGCATTTGGTGCCTTTTACCAATAAAAAAAAATCTACAAATCCCCTCTCTTTGTGTATGCATGATTAAACATTTATAATTTGTAATTCATCATTTTAATTTCTCTGTTACTCTGCTTGGGTGACTATCCCATTTTGTTTCTAATGGCAAAACAGCGGTCAGGTCAGGCAGTGGGTCTATTTTTAACCCTCCACCTGCTACACATGAATTTCACCAGACTCAGACTAGATTTATAAACATTTTTTTTTTTCTGAATGAATTTATTTGCAGGAAGTGAGTTCCCCTATAGTATATCTGTTTCCTGCACACAGTGGCGGCAGGCGTTTTGTGGGTTGCATAATCATTCATGAGAGTGCAGCCTATCCTTTCCCATAGGGACTAGTGTCACCACTGATGCAAGATGTCCAAAAATAGCAGCTTATACAGGGTGCACTATTTAACTGCTAGATAGACAGCAAGAGAGAGGCATTAAATACCTCCAAGGGGTATATTTAGTAGACTTCGGGTTTGAAAAGTGTAGATGTTGCCGATAGCAACCAGTCGATAAGAGAAAAGAATATCCGCACTAGGTAAATCTCATACCATTATCTAATAATAATCTATTCATATTGTAGCTTATTAATCAGGATGTTTATAATATGGAGTAAAACATCCTGAGCATTATGGGTGCAGCCTATAGCAGCCAATCAGATTCTAGTTATCATTTATTTAGTACATTCTACAAAATGACAGCTAGAATCTGATTGGTTGCTGTAGGCAACATCTCCACTTTTTCAAACCCGCAGTTTAGTAAATATACCCCCAGGTTTCATCTATCTGCTCTTTAACCGACTTCCTGCTGCTTGGTTTAGTCTTGTTGATGTCTTAGATTAATCATGAGAGTAATGGTTCATTGAGACATTGGGCCCACCCACGTAATTAGGGAATAACCCATTAATGTGTCTTTTACACTCTTTAAATCTCATCAATCTCAGCAAGGAAAACTCGATCTAACTCCTCCATCAGAAGGGGCGATATCTGGCACTCACAAAGACGCTACCATTTTCAAATTCAATATCTACACACAATGCATAAAATCGGGATTCAGTTACACAAAAAGCAGGAGCAAGCGGGATGTGCTTAGTGGGAAATACATTTTTTGCATTCTCATAATTGAGCCTTAAAGAGATTGGATTTTGTATTTACATGAGTAGCAATGGCTGGTGTTGGTTGGCTGGATTCCCGTACAACAAGTTTAAGCTCTCCTGACAGTATTTATTCCTCAGCAAAACAGGAATAGGAAAGGAACAAACTTGGGTCTCAAACAATGTCCCATCTCCCCAGACATGTCACAGCAATCCAATAAACGGTGAGATTAGCCTTCTTATGTTTCTTCTTTTTTAATTCCACCATTTCATTCACACTTTGGAGAGCAAATAGCCATCAAATTGCTCGCTCTAATGAGTTGAAATTAAACTCTGTTCCTGATAAAATGTGTTTATTACAGCACTATCCATGACAAGGAAAAGTCATTTTGGGTGAAATAGAAAACCAGATATACCGTACAAAGACAGCAACGGGCTGCCTAACTCAATTTTGTTATGTTAGGGATTAGGCACATTTAGGGAACATTATAGGTCACAGTCAAGGTCAAGCTGTTCAATATTCATTAACCACATGCTGTATAATGTAATTTTATGTTAATGTGGCAGGTGCTGGACTTCCCAGAGGAGACTGTACATGAATACAGTAGATGGAAGGCTATAAACTAGTGCCAAGAAGTAAATAGTCTGTGGAGCGTTATATAAAAGGTGGCTGAGAAAGACGTGCCATGATTTAAGTATTGAGATTAAGGGCTAGATTTACTAAACTGCGGGTTTGAAAAAGTGGGGATGTTGCCTATAGCAACCAATCAGATTCTAGCTGTCATTTTGTAGAAAGTACTAAATAAATGAAAGCTAGAATCTGATTGGTTGCTATAGGCAACATCTCCACTTTTTCAAACCCGCAGCTTAGTAAATCTAGCCCTAAGTGTCACCAAATGTGCATGTACCTGGCACTATGAAAACGTGTTACCTTTCTTTACAGACCAGAAAAATGCAGAGGGTCAGTGCATACTATTTCTATTTGCCTACAATACACCAGTTCATGCACCCTTTACATTTTCTGAATAGCAGTGGACGTGATTCTTTGTATAGACATTTGTGGGATTCTGCTTGGTGATAGGGATATAGAGAAAATGGAAAAATATACCTTACAAATCATCCCTTCTATCAATTGTGGACCACCCACTTAATTAATTATAACTTTGACTTTTTCTTCTAAAATACTGCATATTGGAGCCACATTGTCGTCAATAAGTCATAGCAGCAAGTCACATTTGGTTTTGCGTGCAAGTAAATGCATGTAAATTAGCCTGAATCCCTTTGAAAGCAACGTTGAAGCCAAATGACCACCACATCAGAGACTGTGTAATGATCAAGTCAATTCCAGGAGCCAAAATAGGCTAGGACTAAACAGCAGCTGCTCTGCCAAAGAAATCACAGCGTCCCACGTTCGTGTATCATCATCATCACCATTTATTTATATAGCACCACTAATTCCGCAGCGCTGTACAGAGAACTCATTCACATCAGTCCCTGCCCCATTGGGGCTTACAGTCTAAATTCTCTAACATACACACACACACAGACACACACATACACACACACAGACTGAGGTCAATTTGTTAGCAGTCAATTAACATACCAGTATGTTTTTGGAGTGTGGGAGGAAACTGGAGCACCCGGAGGAAACCCACGCAAACACAGGGAGAACCTACAAAGTCCTCACAGATAAGGCCATGGTCAGGAATTGAACTCATGACCCCAGTGCTGTAAGGCAGAAGTGCTAACCACTACAGCTGGGTACACACTACACAGTTTTCATCCAATAATCGGCTAAATCAGCCGAAATACGACCGCTCGTTCAAAAGTCGGGTCAGTGTGTGCAGTGACACGATGGTCGAATGTCTGCCCAAATGGACGATTGTCACCTCATTTGGTTGGTCGTACCGTTTAATATTTTCGTTCCAATCTCGTTTCCGCTGTGTAGTGAGTACGAAATTACAGTCATTGCTCACGACAACATGGCTGTAAAAAGTCGCTAAAGGGACGTCCGCTCTTCTCTTTATCGTCCTAAACAAGGCTAGTGTGTATGCAGTCCATGGACCAAGCGATCGGAACATCGATCGCATGTAAAATCGCTCGGCATAAAAAGTGGGTTGAAATTTCTATAGTGTGTACCCAGCTTAAGCCACCGTGCTGTCCTTGTATGCAATCAATGGCAATTTCCCTAATCTGATATTGTCACAGAAGGCTCCATGGGGGGTATTCAATTGTTGCTTTTAACACGCTAAAACAAAAAAAAACGGGCGCTCTAAAAATATTAGCGTTAATACGGTAATATGCGCGTAGATACCGTTAATACGGTAGTTTACTCGCTGAATTTCATCTCGCAGCTCAGGGAGCTGCGAGATGAAATTTAGCGAGTAATTACCGCATTAACGCTAATATTTTTAGAGCGCTCGTTTTTTTTGGTTTTAGCGCGTTAACGGCAACAATTGAATACCCCCCAAGTGGCTTATACATGTTTAGGGTGCCATTACCAAACCAGTACAATATCAGAGGGATGAGAGTCTGTCTGTTCTCCACTCCGTTAAGATCATGAGAATATTTTGTACCACAACTGGAATTGTAGTTTTGCCATTTGGGTGTAGCATTAGGTGTATTATGCCAGTCAGGGCACATTCAGCGAGGAATAGGTGCAATCATGCAACAAACCGGAAGATAAAACTGCATTTGAACTATTGATCTGATTTTCAGAGATTTTTATTTTTTATATGTTACCATATTGTTTATAGAAAAATATCCTTCTTCCAATGAGCACAACCTGTCATATAATGTCACCTTTCACCTCTAGCTTACCTTTAAAGGGAACTGTATGATTTATATTTATGTATAAGCAAAACTGTTTGAAGGCTACAGCTCAATGCTGGGCAACCTTACACACTTCAGGGCCATATGGTGTGGCCCTCTAACCTTCAAAAGGGCTGCACATTACACTTAATCTCAGTAATAAGCATACTTGCCAACTTTTCCTCGTTGGCTTCAGGGAGATCCCGGGGGAGGAAGGTGTGTGGAGGCGGGGCTTGACAAATCGCATCATTTTGGCCCTGCCCCCTAAACGATTGTCACAATTTTGGCCATTTACGTCAGGGGGCGGGGCTAACAGGACGCGATATTTGCATCATTAAGACCCCCCTCCACCACTTATCTATTGCTGGGGCGAGAACCGGGAGGTTGCTCTGCTCTCCTGGGTGGTCTCCCAGATATGCAGGAGTCTCCCAGACATTCCAGGAGAGTAGGCAACTATGCGTTAAAGAGAAGCAGCTAATGAATCTCTAGAGACTGAAGTGTCTTTTACATTTCTGTCTCCATTACTGAAGTCATGTTGTCTTACCTCTCAGTCTTTGATTAAATCTTGGGCTCCATAAAAATGGCCACCTCCGTAGGCATCAATACATGGACATAGGACACAATTTCTGAACTGTGTCATCATGCCACAGATAGCGAAGCCAACCACGTCTTGTACTGGCTCAGCATCAGGGAGAATACCAGACTCTTCAAGGAGTGAAGGAAATCACCCCTATTTCAGGGAGTCTCCCTGACATTCAGGGAGAGTTGGCAAGTATGGTAATAAGTTAAAATAATATAAACAATTGAATCAAAGAAAGAGACACCTATCTGTAATAACATATCAGCAGGCATTTTAGCGTTACAAACTAAAACTATTAAACCTGTCAATTAAGCAGGAAGGAACTGAGGGCCACAGGTGAAGGCTAGGAGGGCCATATGAAGCCTTAGGGCCACCTGTTGCCCATCATTGTTATAGCTGATAGCCATTTTGCATTTAACATTTTACACAAAAGGGTCACAAATATTCACTTCTTTTGCAGGAGCTGTAATAGTTCTTGTTTGTTTCTGTGTTTGTGTAGTTGTTTCTCACCCTGTCACTTTTTACACTGGAAGCAGCAAGTACTTAGGGGTAGATTTATCGAACCTTCTAAAAAGGAAAAGTGGAGGTGTGGCCCATAGCAGCCAATCAGATTCTAGTTATCATTTTCTTGAATTACTTTATATAATGACATATATTACTTTATATATGATATGATTTAGAATCTGATTGGTAGCTATGAGCAACCCCTCCACTTCTCTTTTTAGAAGGTTTGATACATCTAATCCCTTATTATTATCTTTAGCTAGGGTCTGGCTATATGCGTGAATTGAGTAAGACATATCATAAAGTGAGATGTATTTATTGTTGTAATTTTTTTTGTACACAGTGATTTCAAATTAACACAGCAGAAAGAACAATTTTAACTTAGATGTTATTGCTGTAAAACGAATTCAAAACCGTGTCCTATGAAAAAGAATTTTAAAACAACTGAGTTAACGCACCTTTAAAACTTATGATGAAAAATAATGTTTTTGTATTAATATGTATCTTTTGTTTCTTTGCCTTTAGTAAGACTTGTGGAGCCTACAGAAACTTTAACTGCTAACAAGAAACAGGAAAAAGATTGGTGCCAGAAATGGGATTGAACAGCGGAGAATAACTTTGTTGATCTTCGGAGACCAACTTGACCAGCGAATGTGTCTTTACCTTCAATGACTCCGAATTCAGCCTTCAATATGCACAAGGAATTTTCTTCCAACACTCCTGCAGAGTAGACTGTTTGACTACTCCTCAAAGGTCTTCCCCTGGCTAAGACTTGGGATCAGCACTCAATGTTTAGAGCACTTTTTGTTGTACCAATGCGGAGAAAAGTGAAAGAAGGAGGTACCTCCTTCATATAATAATTTCCTATATTTCACAATACTAGAGTGTACCAAGGAGTCTCCACGCTGAGGCATCATTCACCATGGCAGGTCGCAGAGGAATAGTAATGCCAGCTCTTTGTTTATGGATGTTTGTTCTGTTTGCACTTTTATACACAGGCAAGGTACAGGCCGACTGCTGGCTGATTGAAGGCGACAAAGGTTTTGTTTGGCTTGCTATCTGTAGCCAGAACCAGCCACCTTACGAGTCTATACCACAGCACATTAATAGCACCATAGTGGACCTGCGTCTCAATGAGAATAAAATAAAGAGTGTCCACTACTCATCACTTAGCCGTTTTGGCAACCTGACGTACCTCAACCTCACCAAGAATGAGGTGTCTTACATCGAAGATGGGGCTTTTGCTGGTCAGTTTAATTTGCAGGTGCTCCAGCTTGGTTACAACAGATTAAGGAATCTCACTGAGGGAATTCTTAGGGGACTGGGCAAGTTGGAGTACCTCTACCTCCAAGCAAACCTCATTGAAACTGTGACTCCTAATGCCTTTTGGGAGTGCCCAAACATAATGAACATTGACTTGTCTATGAACCGGATCCAGAGGCTGGACAGTAACACATTTGTGGGCCTCAGTAAGCTGACTGTGTGTGAGTTGTACAGTAATCCTTTCTATTGCTCATGTGAGCTTCTGGGCTTCCTAAAGTGGTTGGATATTTTTACCAACATGACACGTACCTTTGACCGCATGCAATGCGATTCCCCGCCTGACTATACTGGGTACTTTCTGCTGGGTCAAGGTCGATCCAGGTATCGCAATGCTCTCGGCATGCTGTCTTCTCTCTGCACAGATGGGTCTTATACAATGATGCCACATTTGATGTCTCCGAGGTACCAAGCCACCACTGGCCCTCCTGAGAGCCCTTGCTCAGACGGAGACTGTTTTTCTGGAGATGGGACTACACCTCTCATTAATGTCTACACGCCGCCCGCCAATTCCAAAGTCAGCCTCAGTGTGAACTTAAACACAGAAACACACTCAGATGCAGTTCTAGTGGCGGAAATACCGTACCCTTACAGCAAGATGTACATCTTGGTTCAATACAATAATAGCTATTTTACTGACATTCGGAACCTGAAAGCAGAGAAAGAGTCCATAAAGTTGGATGGGTTAAAACCCAATACAAATTACACTTACTGTGTTGCCTCTATTCGCAATTCTCTCAGGTTCAACCACACCTGCATAGCCTTCTACACTCGCAGCCATACCAAACAAGAACATGTGCCTACCCCATCCACCGCCACTCACTACATAATGACTATTCTTGGCTGCCTATTTGGTATGGTCATCATCCTGGGCATTGTGTATTACTGCCTGCGCAAAAAGCGCCAAAAAGAGGAAAAGCACAAAAAAGCTGGTGGCAGTATGAAGAAAACAATCATTGAACTAAAATATGGTCCTGAAATGGAGACCCCCAGTATCAGTCAGCTGTCTCAAGGACAGATGATGGGTCCAGAGTCAATATCACGTATCCCCTACTTGCCATCAGTGGGGGAAGTGGAACAGTATAAACTGATAGAAACTAGTGAGACACCTAAAGCAACTAAGGGGAACTACATGGAGGTGCGAACCGGCGAACAGTCTGAGAGAAGGGATTGCGAGCTATCAATGCAGCCAGACTCTCAGAGTTCTGTGGCCGAGATTTCCACTATTGCTAAGGAAGTAGACAAAGTCAACCAGATCATTAATAACTGTATAGATGCCTTGAAGTCAGAGACAACTTCGTTCCAGGGGGTAAAGTCAGGAGCTGTGTCTACAGCAGAGCCCCAGCTGGTATTGATATCTGAACAGATTCCCAGTAAACATGGATTTCTTTCCCCAGTGTATAAGGAAAGTTACACCCACCCCTTGCAGAGGCACCACAGCATGGAAGCACCTCCAAAACGCTCTAGCACATCTTCTAGTGGGTCTATCCGCAGCCCACGATCATATCGTTCTGAGGGGTCGGCTCACAAGTCTGAAACAAAGTACATTGAGAAGACTTCCCCAACCGCAGACACCATCCTCACTGTGACCCCAGCTGCTGCAATCTTGAGGGCAGAAGCTGAAAAGATCCGCCAGTATACAGAGCATCGGCATTCCTATCCAGGCTCACATCAGGGTGAGCAGCAGCAGCAGCAACAGCAGCAGCAGCAGCCCCTCCCCCATCACGAAAATATGGGAGGGCGCAAAACTTCCATACTGGAACCTTTAACCCGGCCCCGTCCTAGGGAACTGGCTTACTCCCAACTCTCACCTCACTACCACAACCTGAGCTACACCTCCAGTCCAGAGTACACGTGCAAACCCTCCCACAGCATCTGGGAGCGTTTCAAACTGCACCGTAAGCGCCACAAAGAGGAAGAATACATGGCAGCCGGCCATGCCTTGCGCAAAAAGGTCCAGTTTGCCAAAGATGAGGATCTTCATGACATCCTAGACTACTGGAAGGGCGTTTCTGCCCAGCACAAGTCCTGAGTACTCGCCTCTTCCTTTTGCCTCCAGCTACTCGTGACTTAACTTTTTCTTTCATAACCCTGTCCCAGCCAGAGAGAACAGCAGAGCATAGTGGCTGCGCACACTCTGCAGGTCTCTTTAGCAGAAAAGAGGTTAACAGGACCAAACTCAAACTAGCAGCAGCTAATTTTTATTCAAAACTGTCTTAAGAATGAATAAAAGAATTATAAAAAAAAAAAATATTATAATATCATATAGAAAAATAAAACTGCTTAAAAAAAATCTAAATAGACAAAACAACTCACAGACATGAGCATATGCACCAAATCAGAAAAAACAAAAAAATACAAAATATACGCTAAAACTGTGAAGAGGAATTAATATTTTTTAACAAAAGAAGAGAAAAATAAAGATGTGAGCAAAAGAGTGAGATACTGGGAGTGGCCTGAACTCGGTGTACGCATTATTGCATGTTATTTCATATTCTGACTTGCGTGGTTTGACTCGTGTGAAATTTTGTTATTTCCCTCCATCACTGCAGGACAAAAAAAAAATAAAAATAAAACAGCAACAAGACTGGAATAGACAGTATAATTCCTTTCGTTAATGTTAATTTGTATTTTAACTGAGTCTTCCAGTGCAGACTTTGCCTACAAAGGAGGCTCCCATTTAACACCTACAGCTGCATTCAAAACTGTGATCACTATTACACTGTACAGATACAAATTTCTATATTTGCAATGTTTGCTGTAAAGAGAAAGAAAAATGACAACTATATATATATATATATATATATATATATATATATATATATATATATATATTTATAGCTTAACCCTTTTGCAGCCTGAGAGATGTACAACGCAAAGGCATCTTTGCAGTCACTGCTGAAGGGTTAAATAAAATTCCCTGTTTGTATCAGGTTTTAATCCTGGATTTTAGAAACGAAAATGTTGTTTTTTATTATTTCACTTTATTTTGTTTAAAAAAAAAAAAAAAAAAAGAATTACATGTTTGTTGTTTTCTGAGTTGGTTTCTTTATCTCTTCGCTGAACGGTTGTTTTCTGAATGAGCCAAACTGCAATGAGAAAAAGAAAAGATGACACTCTTACGAAAAAAATCTGCATTCGTGTCTGTTTTTTTTTTTATTTAAGGGGGTCACTGACTACATTGAGATGATATAAGGGGTTATTTTGATATCTGTACCAGGGTCGGAGTTTATAATCAGTGTTTTTTGTGAATTTACATAAGTAGAACTCCATCCAAGACTGTTTAGTTTTAAAAGCCTAATATGTGATTATTAACTAATGTCCTACTCCTTTCTTCACTTGAGCTCAGGCAGTTGCCTACTATTTTAGATAGAGAGAACCAAATGTTTCCGCTTGTCCCGATAGCTGTATTGGAACCTATATGAAGTCCATGGACCTCACTGACAAATCACACTGGATGTACTCCTGGATTTAATTCAGCATCAAGATGGTCCACCTACTGCACACCTATGGGGAAATCTGTAGAGGTGCGCTGTGCACAAGTGTAAATGTCACATCAGAATACAACCTCAGGCAACTTTACAAACAGCCCTTTTTTTAATTGAAATGTTTCTTGTTTTCTCCTAAAAATTCTGCTTTGCTTAATCTCATTTATGGCTTAAACTAATCATGACACTGAATGGTTTTTAGGGCTGTTTTTAATACAAGTGTCACTTTTAGGCTACGAAGCTTTTAATACCATTGCTCTGAGCGCACGTTGAAATGTGCTTCTCAGCCGAAGAAGTGCAATATAGAAAAAAAATAGGTCCAATTAAAAGTATAGGACGAGGCCTGAAGACTGACATCTATGAGCCTTAAGACCTTTTGCAGAGTAAAAATGCCCATCCCTAGCTCTGCAAAGCAAGGACTATCGTTACAACTGTGCCCTCTATACCCTTTGTTTCTCATAGATGTAATGCTTTGCAAAATTAGACGCACAATGGCACCTACTCCCTATTTAGCCCAAAATGTTCTTAATCCACCCACCACTTGTCCTCCCCCTGATCTATACAAACTCCTGCCCCTCCGCAATCACTGGCATATTGCACCACAAACCAATGCACTCTGACAAACATCTGGTTGCACTAGTGCAAATCAGCGAGCACAACTGGACCATAGCTAAATGACCTCCATGGGCTGAGCAGAGAATCTGTTGGCACTAGATGAAGACATGAAGGGATAGGTAGTTCTGTTAAGTGACATAGAGAATTCTTAATGATGAAGGTAATTTTAAAGGCATGTCTTCCAGCTCAGCTATAAAAAAGCACACGCGTTAGACAGGCTAGAGATAAAAGTAGTACAGCATTAGGTAAAGGGTAAAGGATATTTTTGTTGACTAGAGTTCCCCTTTAAAGTGTAAATGTCACCTAAACACAATGGAGGCTGTAATTTTGTGGATTTAACCAATGGCAATGCAGTCTCCCTTATAGCACTTCATCATCATCATCATCATCACCATTTATTTATATAGCGCCACTAATTCCGTAGCGCTGTACAGAGAACTCACTCACATCAGTCCCTGCCCCATTGGAGCTTACAGTCTAAATTCTCTAACACACACAGACAGAGAGAGAGAGAGAGAGAGAGACTAGGGTCAATTTGATAGCAGCCAATTAACCTAACAGTATGTTTTTGGAGTGAGGGAGGAAACCGGAGTACCCAGAGGAAACCCACACAAACACAGGGAGAACATACAAACTCCACACAGATAATGCCATGGTCGGGAATTGAACTCATGACCCCAGTGCTGCGAGGCAGAAGTGCTAACCACTTAACCACCATGCTGCCCAATATGCATGAGACAATGTAACCTAGTTGAATCGATAGGTTGCAGTCTCCTGCATATTCATTCAGCTGACAAAATGGCTCCCTCCACTGGGTGTAGGTAACTGACGCACTTGAAATAAAGTATTTCTACCACCACCAGACCCAACAATAACCCTTATCACAGATTCAGTCCACCTTTGGCAAATTTGAAACAGAATATTTGGTATTCAATATTCCAATGGTGCCCAATGATTGTCAAAATTACTTGAATGAAACAGATAAAAAAAGCAAAATGACTATGTAGTGTTAAAATACATCATCGTTTAACATAACTCTGTGGATCACATCAATCAAGCATTGGACACTGTGGTTTGGTTTTGGTTTTTTGAACTTTTACTGAAATTTAATCCCTTGAAACAATCTAATGTATTTTTTTGTGTATTTAATATTTGTGAAAAACAATATAGTGGTATTTTTCAAAGCTCTTTAAAGATTTGCTTATAGCACAGCTATTGTGTTTTTAAAGGGACACTGCACTAATGGGATTGCGTATTAAAGTATTGGTTTTGCAAAGATGTTCACATTATTGTTGAAAAAAATCTGCAGGCAACCATGATGCCTCCAATTGAGTTTACAACTAAAACATTCATCATGGGAGAAAATATACTGGATATCGTGCAGAGATGCTATTTTAAATCTGGTCAAACTGCACCACCACACAAAATTGTGAAATTGTGTTTTCAAGCTCTTAAATCTACTTTACCATAAATTTCTTAGACCCCCCTTGTTGTGTTATTCGCTCTCCTAGCACCATTGCTACAGAGTTCTATGGGCCTAACTTCTATTATGAGTGATACACCATGTGCATAGAATAAATTAATGCATTCTAAAACTAATTTAAAGCAGCAATCCCACATAGACGATTGATTTTTTTTTTTTCATTTAAATAGCAAGTTCAGCACATTTTAAGCATGCATTTGTCTTTTCTTCTCCTGCAAATCATTATCTCCTTTTCAAAATATCTTACAGTCAGGCACAGACTCTCAGCATATCATGTGCTGGCAGAGGGGGGAGACAGAGCTCAGAGGGGTGTTCCATGTTCTCTCTGCTCGCTACATTATGAGCCATGGGACTGTGGTTGCCATGGTAGCCCAGACTCATAAATCATTAATAACAGCCTGAAGAAAAAATGGGTAATGCCAAATTTCATCTTATTGCCTGCCACCATGATTAATGTTTAAAAACAAACTGACTTTTTCATGGGATTGCTGCTTAAAATTATCATTGATTTTGTATACTGGTGAGCATGCATAAGAAAACATGTGATAGGATGATGAAACAAGGGGCAGCTTACATTTCTGCTGGGCCTTTGTGGTTTCGACATAATTTCAGACCTGGATGTATGCTGGAGAAATAGCTAACTCTGAAAGTTCCGCTCTTACTGCTGATCACCTGTCAGGCATTGTCCACAAGTTCTTCAGATCACATGACATGTCCTGCAAAGTGTACCTATGCATAAGGCCTATAGAATTGAACCTGACTGTAGACTATATATCCTCAGGGTCGTTCCTAGGCCTAAAGCCATTAAAAACAGACATTATTTTTATTGTGTAACAAAAAAATTTACTTCATGTGAGAGCACTGAGAATGTTAGCCAGGATCCCCTTCCCCCTCCCTTTAATAATCCACGTTGGAAGAAGTCCAGGTGGGTGAAAAGTGTAAGTAATTGGTTATGTTCACCACATCACCACCGATCTTCCCAGTGACATCAGAGTACTTAGTCTGGCACTGGATAACTTTGCTGAATACATACAGGAATGTGTCACATATTGGGCCAGAGATCCCTGTTGTATAGCTGCCACATTTCAGCAGAACCAGCTAACAGTATGAATCCCAGGAGTTTGATCATCTCCAACGTCTGAGGACAATATCTGCAAGTCAGCTGCCCATCAGAATGGATGGTTGAGGGGTTTCTGATTAACACCCTTGGTCCGTTGTCAAGCTCCTGATCTGAACCAATACATCTGACAATTGATCCTGTTTGCTTTTATCATATAAAATGGTTGTACACTAGGAAATTTTGCCCATTTTTGGGTATTCCTAATCATTGAAGAAGATCTTTTTTTCCAGTAATTTGGGATTGATTTTATGTATTAATTCACATGATGTAAATTAACTCTTTACACTGATATTCAGCTACATTCTTCTTTTGCTATCCCACAAAATAGTTAACAGTTTATAATATGTTCATTAACTCACCCTGCTTCCTGCCACCCTCGGTGAGGACTGTTTATATTACACTATATGACATGATTAAATATAATGGGCAATAAAGCACGAGTGGCTAAAGAGAGTAGATATAAAGAAACCGGTCCAGTAAGTAGGACACTTTAAACCAAGCTTCACATCCCTCCAGGAAGGGCTAGATACACCTAGCTATACCTCCAACTTGCTAGGCCATGCCCCAAAATGACTAGGCTACACCGTTTCCCACAACACAGTACTGTCTTGCAAAACTGATGGGGTGTACTCAGAGTGAAACGAGATTATAGTTGGTGGTATATGGAGAGTGAAATTAGATTATAGTTGGGGGTATATGGAGAGTGAAATTAGATTATAGTTGGTGGTGTACACAGAGTGAAACAAGATTATAGTTGGTGGTATATGGAGAGTGAAACAAGATTATAGTTGGTGGTGTACACAGAGTGAAACAAGATTATACTTGGTGGTGTATGGAGAGTGAGATGAGATTATAGTTGGGGTGTATGGAGAGTGAAACAACATTATAGTTGGGGGTATATGGAGAGTGAAATTAGATTATAGTTGGTGGTGTACACAGAGTGAAACAAGATTATAGTTGGTGGTATATGGAGAGTGAAACAAGATTATAGTTGGTGGTGTACACAGAGTAAAACAAGATTATAGTTGGGGGTGTATGGAGAGTGAAACAAGATTATAGTTGGTGGTGTACACAGAGTAAAACAAGATTATATTTGGGGGTGTATGGAGAGTGAAACGAGATTATAGTTGGTGGTATATGGAGAATGAAACGAGATTATAGTTGGTGGTATATGCAGAGTGAAACAAGATTATAGTTGGGGGTGTATGGCGAGTAAAACGAGATTATAGTTGGTGGTGTATGGAGAGTGAAATAAAATTTGGTAAAGTTTCAGAATGATTGACTTTATTACAAAATTGGTAAATCACATGGTCATGTTGGATAAAGTGAAACAAGAAATGAGTGTGTTAGATTTGTAGTAGTGGCGGATAAAGTAACTCATCTGTAAATGAGAAGAACACCCATTGCAACATTGGAGAAGGTAAGATAGATTGGAGTAAAAAAAGAATAAATTACTATCACAATCATAAAACACTGTAAAAGGCGCTTTGTGAAGGCAGTGTTGTACAGAGAGAGAGATTGAAAAGCATAGTGAGAAAGAGTAAGAGAGAGAGAGAAAGTGTGGGAAGGAGGGAGACAGGGGAGGGCTGGCAAATCTTGGCTC
This sequence comes from Mixophyes fleayi, assembly GCF_038048845.1. NCBI lineage: Eukaryota > Metazoa > Chordata > Amphibia > Anura > Limnodynastidae > Mixophyes > Mixophyes fleayi. The sequence goes on along the minus strand of NC_134408.1, from coordinate 30,380,965 downwards.
GGTGGGCAAGACTCAACTCAGCAGCCTATTTTGAAGGGAATAAAATGCAGTTGGCCCAGTGAACCAGTCCTAGGTACCACACTATGGGACCGGTAGGGGGGGGGCAGATGCTCCCCTGCCCCCAGTCCAGCCTGCCCGTGGAGAGAGACTAGGGACTATATTTACTAGCCAGCAGTTTCTGACAACCACTGATTCTCTGAGGTTTGCCGTCATTTTTTAAAATGGCAATTTTATTAAAGACAAAGCCCATCGGGTTTTGTCTTTAATAACGTATTCTAAACTCTCTCAGGGTATTTCTTTCTCCTTAATCCCTCTGTCTCTCAGAGCTCTCAGACTCCCGTTACTCTCTCTCATACAGGCTGCAGGGTACTCCCTCTGGATGTCTGTCTCCCTGAGTGCCTCTCAGAATCTCCATCTGCCGTTCGCAATGACTCCTTCACCCCTCCCCCTCCCCACTGCACACTGGGAGATGTAGTTCTTTGCCAGCAGGGGAAGTATCTAAAGCGCATGTGTGGTCTGCTCGGGTCACCAGTGCTAAACTGATAAAAGGAGAGTAAGCAGGAATGAGAGTAACTGAGAAAAGAAGAAAGTGAGAATAAGATGAAGAGGGAATTGGCTAGTAAGAATGCTACCTAGTCAAAAAACAATTAATGAAAAATTCTTGGTTTTTTTAAAAAAAAAACACTATTCCCAAAATTTTAAAGTGGCCAGTTCTGGCAGTAATTTAAATTGAGGAGGAACTTTGGCATCTGCAGATATTTCATTGACAGATGTGCAGAGGGAAGAATTACTGTTTCAGCCCCACCAGTAGTTTTGATTAGCCTATAGGTCGCAAGTTGCTGCTGCAAGCCTTGTTGAGGATATGAGTAATCGTTCTGGTGGTTATGCCAGCTTTATCTGCAGTGGTTACTGCATCTTGAAGTAGGCCTGTTCTGGAGAATGTGCCACGGGCTAAGGAACTGGCAAAGCAAATGTTTAGCCTGATATGCAAATTTACTGGGATGCTGTAAACTGTGCCTGATTCAATCACGCCATTTAACATTTTAGTCCCTGCTTTTGACACAGAATATGGTGTTGTAGGCACATGAGGCCTTCTAGAATGTGAGGCTTGTCTCCCACATGTGATACTACTAGTGTTGTTGCTACTATGGTTAATTACACATTTGGCAGTTAAGAAGCCATAGTCATTAGAAGTTCTAACTCCATTCCTATTTACTGGAGCACTGTCTGTGTAGATGCAGAGGTGGACCAGGCACTGTTCACTGCTGCTATTGATTCCTCAGCTGGCCTTAAGAAGTATGAGATTCAGCATGATATATAAAGGCAGCTATCTCAGTCACAGCCTTCTTCAGGTGGGAGATCTTCAAACTACCATATGCTGACATGATGCATGATTCTGAGATTGTTTAGCCTGCAATGCCTCAGTGATCCACCACAGATTAGTGATCCACCAGGTAGCCCCCTGGCACATTTGCGCGATGCACATCTTGATGTGTTGTTGATTCATGACAGAGAGTACAGCCAAGTCCAGGTCAAAGTAGAGCAGTCAGCACCTCTCCAGACATGATTTGGAGGTGGGAAACCCCTAAACTGCCCAACATTACACTAGGCATAAATTTCCATCTGGTGAACCTGGCTCGTTGTTTAGAAACACCACTGTTACTCCTCCACAGTCACCATCACTGTCAGCATGGAGAAATAATGGCCTGGGAGGGATACAAAAGGGACAGAGGAAGCCAATTTGGTTTGCCCTGGATGGGATCAATGTCTGGTGTTATGTGTGCACTGGTATTCACAGGATCTGCATGAGCACCTCTTGGTCTTGACCAGTTGGAATGGGAAATGGTCACCCAAGGCCTCTACAAGCAGCTGAGTAGCTTTATGTCTGCGCCTCCTATTTCTGAACCTCAAATACTTCTTTTGATTGAGACTTTAGACCTGCTGCCATGCTGCCCTTAGTTTTGCTGGAAACCTGAAACTTATTTATGACCTCCAATGTAGTGATTGTACAACACAAAGTTATCCTTTTGTAGACTTTATTCTTCTAATATAGATGACAGCAAGGCACATAGAGTATAATCCAAACTGATTTCTAAAGCTGATCCGTTCTTTATCTGTCTCTGAAAATAACAACTAACATTATACTTCTACAGCTCCAATAATATTGAAGCTTACGCAAGATATCAAGTCAGCCACCTTAATGGTATAACATGCAATGTAAGTGACACATACCTTATTATTATAAAAACAAAACAAATTCAGCATATACAGATGTTTAGCATATTCTTAAAACAATAAAACTACTTTCCCCTATACCAGTGTTCATCAGATATTACAGAGTGTGTGAGTTTACAAATCTGAAAAGGAGACTTGTAGCTGGTAACGTGGTTAGTTAATCACTAGAGTTTCTGTCCCAGGAGCAAACACAGGATTTGTAGAGGGGGGTTTCCACAACACGCCGCCAGTGGGCGTGACAAACATGCATGGGGACGTGGCTTTAATTTTAGGCAGTGCTTGGCTGCTCTCCAACTCTTCCTATCCCCATAATATACAGTAAGTATATGGGCAATGCTGCATGCTCTCCCTTTTCAAGCAGAGCCGTGTGAAGCAGGGGCAGGGTCCAGCCACCTCAATTATACAGTGCCCCAGGTTTGGAGGGGGGTTTCCAGGCACTAGGAAACCGACCCTCGGTTTGCCTATGTGTCCATTCACTTTCGTCAGACTTAACTCTGCTGAAAGTCAGAAAACCTAGTCATACAAATTATCTAACTGAAACACCATATATTAGAATTTATACACATGATACATTTGATATTAAAATAAAAACATTACATATGCTTCTGTATTAATCATTGATCATCATATACCATGTTTCCCCTCCCTGAACCTACCGGTGGGTGATTATAGTTCGGCCTGAGATGCTGCTGATAGGGTTTTTTGTGTTTGTTTGGGGTTGTGGTGCGATGTGTATCATTTCACTACCATGTTTTGTTGGATTTTACAGAATCTACTTGTTTTAAATTCATAATTTCTTCATTGTGTCAATTTCTATTCTCCAAAAAGAGATTTTGTTCTAAGAAGTACCTAGATCCCCCGATAGCATTCTGCCATGATTTAAAAGTCCTTTCTCACTCTAAACCCTCTACTAGTTTGCCAATCAGGGCCGGACTGGGACTAAAAATCAGCCCTGGCATTTAAAGCACACAGGCCCACCTGCTGCAGGCTCCATGCACTATATTGTTGCACACTGATGCTGGCGCAGTGCACGTCGCTGGTGCTATACAATATGATGTAGTATGAGTGTGTGTGTGTGGGGGAGAATTATTTCTCCTAATGACCCTCAACATTACATTGTTAGCACCCCAATTACAATAAATACCAGGACAATACATTATTAGTACCCAAATTACAGCAATAAATAACCACCCACACACACTCATACTACATCAATCACCCCCACATTACAGCAACCAGCATCACCCCCACATTACAGCATCCAGCATGATCCCCCACATTACAGCATCCGGCATCACCCCCCACATTACAGCAACCAGCATCACCCCCCACATTACAGCAACCGGAATCACCCCCCACATTACAGCAACCGGCATCACCCCCCACATTACAGAAACCTGCATCACCCCCACATTACAGCAACCGACATCACTCCCAACATTACAGCATCCAGCATCACCCCCCCCCACATTACAGCAACCAGCATCACCCCCCACATTACAGCAACCGGCATCACTCCCAACATTACAGAAACCAGCATCACCCCCACATTACAGCAACCAGCATCACCCCCACATTACAGCAACCAGCATCACCCCCCCACATTACAGCAACCAGCATCACCACCCCCCCCCCCACATTACAGCAACCAGCATCACCCCCCACATTACAGCAACCAGCATCACCCCCCACATTACAGCAACCAGCATCACCCCCCACATTACAGCAACCGGCATCACTCCCAACATTACAGCAACCTGCATCACCCCCCACATTAAAGAAACCTGCATCACCCCCCACATTACAGCAACCGACATCACCCCCCACAATACAGCAACCGGCATCACCCCCAACATTACAGAAACCAGCATCAACACCCACATTACAGCAACTGACATCACCCCCACATTACAGAAACCAGCATCACCCCCAACATTACAGAAACCGGCATCACCCCCCACATTACAGCAACCAGCATCACCCCCCACATTACAGCAACCGGCATCACTCCCAACATTACAGCAACCTGCATCACCCCCCACATTAAAGAAACCTGCATCACCCCCCACATTACAGCAACCGACATCACCCCCCACAATACAGCAACCGGCATCACCCCCAACATTACAGAAACCAGCATCAACACCCACATTACAGCAACTGACATCACCCCCACATTACAGAAACCAGCATCACCCCCCACATTACAGCAACCAGCATCACCCCCCACATTACAGCAACCGGCATCACTCCCAACATTACAGCAACCTGCATCACCCCCCACATTAAAGAAACCTGCATCACCCCCCACATTACAGCAACCGACATCACCCCCCACAATACAGCAACCGGCATCACCCCCAACATTACAGAAACCAGCATCAACACCCACATTACAGCAACTGACATCACCCCCACATTACAGAAACCAGCATCACCCCCCACATTATAGAAACCGGCATCACCCCCCACATTACAGCAACCTGCATCACCCCCCACATTACAGCAACCAGCATCACCCCCAACATTACAGAAACCGGCATCACCCCCAACATTACAGAAACCGGCATCACCCCCCACATTACAGCAACCAGCATCACCCCCAACATTACAGAAACCAGCATCAACCCCACATTACAGCAACCATCGCCACCCCCCACATTACAGCAACCGGCATCACCCCCCACATTACAGAAATCAGCATCACCCCCAACATTGCAGAAACCGGCATCATCCTCACATTACAGAAACCAGCATCACCCCCCACATTACAGAAACCAGCATCAACCCCCACATTACAGCAACTGATATCACCCCCCACATTACAGCAACCTGCATCACCCCCCACATTACAGCAACCTGCATCAGCCCCCACAATACAGCAACCGGCATCACCCCCCACATTACAGAAACCAGCATCACCCCCAACATTACAGAAACCGGCATCACCCCCCACATTACAGAAACCAGCATCACCCCCCACATTACAGCAACCAGCATCACCCCCACATTACAGCAACCAGCATCACCCCCCACATTACAGCAACCAGCATCACCCCCACATTACAGCAACCAGCATCACCCCCAACATTACAGCAACCAGCATCACCCCCCACATTACAGCAACCAGCATCACCCCCACATTACAGCAACCAGCATCACCCCCACATTACAGCAACCAGCATCACCCCCAACATTACAGAAACCAGCATCACCCCCCACATTACAGCAACCGTCGCCACCCCCCACATTACAGCAACCGGCATCACCCCCCACATTACAGCAACCGGCATCACCCCCAACATTACAGAAATCAGCATCACCCCCACATTACAGAAACCAGCATCACCCCCCACATTACAGAAACCAGCATCAACCCCACATTACAGCAACCGTCGCCACCCCCCACATTACAGCAACCAGCATCACCCCCACATTACAGCAACCTGCATCAGCCCCCACAATACAGCAACCGGCATCACCCCCAACATTACAGAAACCAGCATCAACCCCCACATTACAGAAACCAGCATCACCCCCCACATTACAGCAACCGACATCACCCCCTACATTACAGAAACCAGCATCACCCCCAACATTACAGAAACCAGCATCACCCCCCACATTACAGCAACCGGCATCACCCCCAACATTACAGAAATCAGCATCACCCCCAACATTACAGAAACCAGCATCACCCCCCACATTACAGCAACCGGCATCACCCCCAACATTACAGAAATCAGCATCACCCCCAACATTACAGAAACCGGCATCACCCCCACATTACAGAAACCAGCATCACCCCCCACATTACAGCAACCGTCGCCACCCCCCACATTACAGCAACCGGCATCACCCCCAACATTACAGAAACCAGCATCAACCCCACATTACAGCAACCGTCGCCACCCCCCACATTACAGCAACCGGCATCACCCCCAACATTACAGAAACCAGCATCACCCCCACATTACAGAAATCAGCATCACCCCCCACATTACAGCAACCTGCATCACCCCCCACATTACAGCAACCAGCATCACCCCCCACATTACAGCAACCGGCATCACCCCCCACATTACAGAAATCAGCATCACCCCCCACATTACAGCAACCGGCATCACCCCCCACATTACAGAAATCAGCGTCACCCCCCACATTACAGCAACCGGCATCACCCCCAACATTACAGAAACCAGCATCACCCCCCACATTACAGCAACCGGCATCACCCCCAACATTACAGAAATCAGCATCACCCCCAACATTACAGAAACCGGCATCACCCCCACATTACAGAAACCAGCATCACCCCCCACATTACAGAAACCAGCATCAACCCCACATTACAGCAACCGTCGCCACCCCCCACATTACAGCAACCGGCATCACCCCCAACATTACAGAAACCAGCATCACCCCCACATTACAGAAATCAGCATCACCCCCCACATTACAGCAACCTGCATCACCCCCCACATTACAGCAACCAGCATCACCCCCCACATTACAGCAACCGGCATCACCCCCCACATTACAGAAATCAGCATCACCCCCCACATTACAGCAACCGGCATCACCCCCCACATTACAGCAACCGGCATCACCCCCAACATTACAGAAATCAGCATCACCCCCAACATTACAGAAATCAGCATCACCCCCCACATTACAGAAATCAGCATCACCCCCCACATTACAGCAACCGGCATCACCCCCCACATTACAGCAACCGTCGCCACCCCCCACATTACAGCAACCGGCATCACCCCCAACATTACAGAAATCAGCATCACCCCCAACATTACGGAAACCAGCATCACCCCCCACATTACAGAAACCAGCATCACCCCCCACATTACAGAAACCGGCATCACCCCCACATTACAGAAACCAGCATCACCCCCCACATTACAGAAACCAGCATCACCCCCCACATTACAGAAACCAGCATCACCCCCCACATTACAGAAACCGGCATCAACCCCACATTACAGCAACCAGCATCACCCCCCACATTACAGCAACCAGCATCAACCCCACATTACAGCAACCGTCGCCACCCCCCACATTACAGCAACCAGCATCACCCCCACATTACAGAAACTAGCATCACCCCCAACATTACAGAAACCAGCATCACCCCCACATTACAGAAACCGGCATCACCCCCAACATTACAGAAACCAGCATCACCCCCACATTACAGAAACTGACCTCACCCCCAACATTACAGAAACCAGCATCACCCCCACATTACAGAAACCAGCATCAACCCCACATTACAGCAATACCCTCTCCTACTTATTAACAATACTAAGCCCAAAACACACTACAACTTTGCCACCACCACGCCACCCCATACTACAGCAATACCACCAATTATATAGGCGCCACTGTAGGAAACCAATGTTTTGCTTTTTTCAAATCTCCCACAAAATAGCAACAACAGAATACATACACACATATAGGTAACAGGTACCCTTTTCCCTCAATTAATAGTTTTCATGAATCATTCCACATGAAATAAAACTCTAACATATATCTAAAAAAAACATAACTATTGAATTATTATTATCATTTATTTGTTGGGAGCCACAGGGTTTTTGCAGCGCCTTACATAATACGAACAGTAGACCATACAGGGTAAAACATCACAGAACAATAAACACTAAGTACCAATGCTTCGGAAACTCCGGGTAGACATATGGAGTGAGGGCGGAGCAGAAGAGTCGGTATGAAGACAGGAGGGGAGAGGGGCACTGCTCATATGAGCTTACATCCTAAGGTAGGGTGGACAAAACAGGCACGAAGGGAGGCAGTGATGGAATGGAGAAAAAGGGACCAGGGGAGAGGAGGGAGAACAAGCAGAGTGGATGAGGGGTTAAGTGGATGATTGGTGGCTTTAAGGAACAGGTGAGTTTTGAGTGCCCGTTTGAAGGAGCACAGATTGGGAGCGAGACGGATGGAGCGAGGGAGGTCATTCCAGTGCAGGGGGGCAGCTCGGGAAAAGTCTTGGACTCGGGAGTGGGAAAATGATCGAATGATCATTTGAACCCACACGGCCGCATTAAAAGTATTTCCATCTACAGCAAAATGTCAGAGAAAAATATTTTAGTTTACTAACTTTCTTTTACTAACTGGATATGCGTCTTTTCTATTCATTTTAAATAACACAGTATATAAATTAAGGGGGATATTGGAGGAGGGTGAGAGATAATTGGTTGTGATTCATAAGTTTGATGGAAAACAGATGGGAAACATTTATATTATTTACCTGGAGGCGTCTACCCCCTTTACTCACAGGCATGGCCGACAAGAGTAATTTTGGGCCACGATACAGCAACTTCTTTGGGCTCCCATCATATTCAACAATGAAAGACTTGCCTTTGGCAGAAGTTCATATTATGCCACACCGTAGTGCGCCCAGTTCATATTATGCCACATCGTAGTGCCCCAAGGTCATATTATGCCACAATAGTGTACCCAAATAACATTATGCCATAGTAGTGCCCCCAAATCATTAGTAATGCCCAGACAAAAACTCATTCACAAATACAAATTAGTACAGTCTATCAGATACTGAGAGTGTGAGTCCCAGGAGCAGCTTAATATACCATTTACAATGCAAACAAAAATAGACACAATCACAGATAAAATTTATGACAAGCAATGTTTTTTCCTCTTAATTAAAAATCTCTGTACAGATAAATATGCAAGAAACATTACAGCGCAATAATGAGCAATACATAGTGTTTTAAACGTCATTGGATACACAGTAGTGCCCCCAGTTCATGAAAGGATGGTTAAAAACACATTGCACACGAGAAAATATATGAACTTACCTGATTATGGCATCCTGTGTTCTGTTCTCCTACTGGGCGCGCTGGGCGAGGAGGGATCCGCAGCTGTCAACTCACACAGGCAGTCGGGAGCAGGAACAGAGGGCAGTGGTCGAAGCGGAAATTTAGAAGTGGGGGTATGGAAAATATAAGTGAATAGAGTATGAAGGCTTGATTTTTTGTTTTTTTTAACAATTGTTCCCTCTATGCATTCCCATTCTTCATTACTACTTGTGTTTTATGATGGCTGCATCCCTGACATTCCCATTCTTAAGATGTCTCTCCCTTTACACTTTCTTTTACCTATGCCCCTGCACCATCTTCTTCTTTGTCCCTCTCACTTAACCCCCTGCACCACCTTCTCCCCTGACACTCTCACACGTCTTCCTGCACCACCTTCTCCCCTGGCACTCTCAACCCTCTTCCTGCACCCTCTACCCCCCTGGCTCTCTCACCCCTCTTCCTGCACCCTCTACCCCCCTGGCTCTCTCACCCCCTCTCCCAGCACCCCATTCCTCTTTGGCTCTCTCACCCCTCTCCCAGCACCCCCTTCCCCTTTGGCTCTCTCTCCCTCTCCCAGCACCCCCTTCCCCCCTGGTTCTCTCACCCCCTCTCCCAGCACTCTCTACCCCCTGGCTCTCTCACCCCTCTCCTAGCACCCTCTACCCCCTGGCTCTCTCACCCCCTCTCCCAGCACCCCATTCCTCTTTGGCTCTCTCACCCCTCTCCCAGCACCCCCTTCCCCTTTGGCTCTCTCACCCCCTCTCTCAGCACCCCCTTCCCCCCCTGGCTCTCTCACCCCCTCTCCCAGCAGCCCCTACCCCCATGGCTCTCTTACCCCCTCTCCCAGCAGCCCCCCTGGGTCTCTCCGTTCAGACTGGCATCTACCTGGGTCGGCCCCGGGAATAACCCTGCAAAAGACCCAGGTCTAATTTTCGGGTCATCCGACCCAGGTAGATGCAGGAGACCCGGTTCATACTCAGCCTCGACTCAGGTAGTCGGGGCTCTTCCCGGCAATAACCCGGGTTTTTGAGGCAGTGTGAACGGGGTGTTAGTAAAAATGAAAACACGTTATTTTCCAATAGAGTATCAAATTTTGGAAACTACCATGCATTGCAAGCTGGTTTTACAAGGAATCCAATGTTTTTCTGAAAATGCAAGTCTTGTTAAATAAACAAGGTGTGGTTTGTGTGGGTACTGTAGATTTGTGTTGGTCAGAATGTGATGAGCCCAAAAGTGCCAAAATAGGTTCAGCACAGTGGTGAAAAAATTCATTAGCAGCAAAGGGGTAAAATGTCATAATTCTGAGATCAAAAGAAGGATAAGAAAGCTATTGCTGTAAGAGACTAAGGGGGAAATTTATCAAGCTGCGGGTTTGAAAAAGTGGAGATGTTGCCTATAGCAACCCATCAGATTTTAGTTATCATTTATTTAGTACATTCTACAAAATGACAACTAGAATCTGATTGGTTGCTATAGGCAACATCTCCATTTTTTCAAACCCGCAGCTTGATAAATTTCCCCCCAAGAGTCAGAATTTTGACTAAAATTCAAAATTCTGAGGTACAAATGTCACAATTTTTCATTTTTAATCTCAGAATTAATATACTTGTCACATTTCTATTGGAAGCAGTACAGAAGCCCTGGAGCAACCAGAATTTTGTCTTTAGAAGTCCAAACCAAACTCTGAGATAAAAAGTCACTAAGAATTCTAAGCAACTGATCTAGTAAAAATCCTGACTTTTAAAGTCAGAATTTTGACATTTAAAGTCAGAATTAATGTAATATTTTTTTTAGATGGCCCCAGGGTCCTTCTGTACTCCTCCGTCCACCAGAGACTTTCTTTGGCGGTGCTCCTTGTTGTACACTGTACAAATTGTGACAGTAACTGATGTCTCTGTGAACCTTTTCCAAAAAACATTTTTTTTTCATTGCAGTAATGAGTGTGAAACTAAACATCCAAAGAATTACATTGTGGTCATCACGCGCTCCATTATTTAAAACACAGTGGAACTAATTTACAAAGCTCTCTGGATGCGCACAGCAGCCTTGGTTTTGCACAAAACACCTAAAGAGTCTTCACAAAGTACTCCAAGGTGCACCCCACACTCCCGGAAGGTACTGCTAGATACACTAGATGTATGGGGAGATGGAAAAATGTAAAGAGGAATATGGAATAGTGTTAGCACCTTCCAAGCTCAACCCATGTTTTCCTAAAATATCGCTTTAGCATACAATAGTCCTAAAAAACTTGTTTTAGCTTATTTAATCATGACAATTTTGTGTGCTTGAAGCATTGTTTCATTGCTTGGGGTGGGTCTGAAAATACTTTTGGGGGAGGTTCAAGTCAGTGCGAGGTGTCTCCGGACATCCATGGAGACACATTGCGTTGGAGACTTTAGAGAAATCTCCGCTCATTTTTCTTGCACCCCATAGAAGTGTGCATAAAAATGAGCAGAGATTCTTACCGTAATAGCTGGAAATAGGCACAGCTGCTCCTCGCCCCAAATTGAATCCGCCCCTTGGAGTTCCATTAGACGTACAGAACAAGATCTGAAGGATGTCAGCTCTGAGCTGGTGAAGTCCTTTTACAGAGTGGTAAAGGCTGTGTACACCTCTGCACAGCAAGGTCACCCCTTAAAATATGTCTTCATCACCCCTTCATCTCATTGTAATAATCTTGCTCTGAAAATCCTGGAACAAAAGTGCGAATCACCGATTTGAAAAGGTGAATCAGAGCAAATCACTGCTATCAAGTGCAGTGGCAAAATCCAGGCAAATCGCTACCAAATGAATTTCTGAGGCTTTATATATCGCTAGTTCCACAAGACCTGAAGAGCTGGCATAGCGTGCTGGGTCTTGTAGTTCCACAACAGCTGGAGAACAATAGGAGAAGTAGTTTCAAATCAAATAAAAAAAATAAAAGTGATAAAGAAACTCATTATGAATTCTCAAGTTGAGAACAGTCAGGAACTCAGTGTTCACATGGGAGACACGTTTTATAGTCTCTGAAGTAATTTGCCGTTTGACTGCTCAGAGGTGTCAGGAGCATCCACAGAATCCTTGTAGGGATCTGACTGTGAACATAACCCAAATCATCACGTTAAATATCATATCACATCACATCAGGTGGCCCAAGCATTTGCATGACCAACGTTTCCTGCAGCAGTAAGCTCACGTCCCACTGCCGGCCCGGTGGTTTTATACTCCTGTTATTTAACCTCACAACCACCAAAAGGCTTAAGTCAAATTGAATCATAAGCTGAAACTAGTCACTTGGCTGAGGAGTGAAACATATTTGAATAGATTTTAAAGGAACAATATACACTATTTTTTAAGTCAGGCGTGTTTTGCCATTATTTACAAACATTATTTTTGACACAAGGGGTCTGATTCATTAAGGAACCCAAACAAACGTAATGTGCATTTTTTTAAAAAAGCATGTACATTGGACATACACACATCCGCATTCAAGGTTGAGTGTGTATAGGCAAGACAATTCATGAACACGGGAGGAACTCATTTACATCATAGTTGCCTACTCTCCCGGAATGTCCAGGAGACGCCCGAATTTCTGGGAGTCCTCTCAGACTCCGGGGAGAGCAGGGCAACCTCCCGGTTCCTAACCACCTCAATAGTAAAGTGGGGGGGGCTTAGGGCGCGAATCGCACATAATCGTGGCCCCACCCCCTGCTGTAATTGGTCAGAAAATGCGATTTCTGTTTGGGGACGGGGCCAAATTATGCGATCCACCTGGCCCCACCCCCAACACGCCCACCTCCCCCGATCTCCCGGAGCAGTCCTTGCCTAAGTTGGCAAGTATGATTTATATGACGTATAAACTGGCACGTGGCGGATCTAGGGGGGGGGGGGGGGGGGGGGGGCTTGCTGCCGACAGCTGCACACTGTGCAGGTCCGTTCAGCAGTGACAGTGTGCTGCCCGGCTGCTCTGATTGTGTTTTAAACACAATCAGAGCAGCCGGGCAGCACACTTTCACTGCTGAACGGACCTGCACATACTGTGCAGCCGCTGGCAGCCTTAGGACACAGAAAGGGGGCGGGGCCTAAATCGCCCCCCCTAAAATCGCCCGGGGTAGGACAAATGTCTGGGTCCGCCCCTGCGTAGCAGTGCATTTCTATTTGCCCCTCTATCTAATTCACCAGAAGACATACGTTCACGTACGACATGAATTTGTATTTCCGATTGACAGAGGATTGCACAGGCGTGCATTTCCTTCCTTACACTGATGTTTTATTATCCAAATTTTAAATATAATATACTATAATCATAATTATCATACTAACCCTGCTTTTTAACCCTTTGTATGATGCTGTATGCAGGGCCGCCTTCAGAAAAAATCGGGCCCCCCCCATGAGCAACACATACTTACCTGGGGCCCGCCGCTGGTCTCCGCTATTCTGTCTTCAGCCTGGCTGTCACCGTGACAGCCAGGCACCAGGATCCGATCACAGGGGTGGAGGAATCATTCCCCCTGCGATCATGTGCTGACAGATCACATGATCTGGGCGGGCCCCAGGTAAGTCTTTGCTGAGCTGTTGTACCGGGAACCCTGGTGAGCCCGGGCCCGGTACAACAGTACCCCCCGTACCCCCCTGATGGCGGCCCTGGCTGTATGTATGCTGTTTGTATTATATTACCTGATATGAAAAACCCATATACAACATACCTGATACCATTGTATGATGCAGTATGTATGCCGTTTCTATGGCATTGCATGATATGAAAAAAAAAGAGGTACAACATACCTCAAAGGTACATATGTATATCAGTACACATTTTCTTTACAAAAATAACACACACACATTTTTTTTGCAACCAAATACATGTTTTATAAACACATTATTATATTAAATTTAAATTTAAAAAAAAAGTTAAAACTAAATTTCAGATAAAAAATTTTACAATCGCAATCTTATGACATTTTGGAAACATATCTTAGCTCTATGGCTGTACTTTGTTCACACATTTTCCAAGCTCAGCACAGTTCAGAAGTGGTACATTAAGTGAAACGCTCTGCAAAGGTTCATGTTATGTTGAACACAGTAGTAACCAGAGGACTGAATTTTGGAGGCACGTGTAGATATATTGGGAGAGGGGAGGGGGGGGGTTGCTTAGCAACAAACACTTATTAGGCTCATGATGTCAGACACCTGTTTAATAAAAAACTTTGTATTGACCTAGGGAAAGTCGCATTTAGTAAAGTAGGGCTACACTTTTATGCTGCAAAACAAAATAATTAATATTAGATTAGAAAATCAAGACACTTAGGGGTAAATTTATTAAGCTGAAAAGTGTTGATGTTGCCTATAGCAACCAATCAGATTCTAGTTATCATTTATTTAGTGCATTCTACAAAATGACAGTTAGAATATGATTGGTTGCTATAGGCAACATCTCCACTTATTCAAATACACAGCTTGATAAATTTACCCCTTAGATTCTTCTGCAGGGGCCTGGGATGTCCCTGCATCCTCCTGCTCCCCCATGGTCTCCTCCAGGGGCTTCTCCATTATGAGGAAGGCTTCCTCCCAGGACTCTGCCATGTACACTAACTCCCTGAGTTGGGAAAAGGATTGGTCAGGGAGTAGGGATTGGTTGGGGGTTATGGAAAGGGTCTCCTCCTCCTCCTGGCCCTCCTTCTGGGCCTCCTGCTGACCCCCCTCCAGGGCTCCTCCTATCCCTCCTCTAGACCCTTCTAGTGCGCCTCCACCCTAGCCCCCTGATTTTGGCGGTATAGGCGGCAGCGGCGTAGGCAGTCTGTTGGAATAAATATAACACATTAGCTCTTTAATAAGATGTTATCGCTGTCTCACACATACATAGATATATACATACAATGTTAGGTTTCAGTGTGAAATATCTAATACCAAACATGGACCATTACTCCACCATTGCTAGTACATCTCCAGTACACACAATCCCATTCGTTATCATTATCTAAAACTCACATAATTTTGAAAGCAAAATAAGCCCTTCCACAATTCCCCCAAACTCTGCCCATATCCAGCCAGTCATGTCCACAACCATTTTTTAATATACTATGCCCCTTACAGGGTCAGTATCAGGACAGGCCCTCCTAAATCGAGAGGTATGTTGTCCAGTGTGTGCTAGTGATTGTACTGACGTAGGAACCAATAGAAACTATCCTGTGATTGGTTGACATTACATGGTGTTCCGATAGGTTTATATCACAGCAGCCAAGGACTGATCATTAGGGGGAATTAAACTCTTGAGGTTTACATAACAAATTTGCTGGTCGTGCTCTCCACAGCAATGTTAAATCATCTGTGCTGATAAGCTACGTCAATATGGGCGATCGCCTGCGATGGAGCGTTAGTTTAGTTTAGCACTAGAGGTCACTGGAACTCCTGGTAACTCCTGCCAGAGTCTGCAAAGATTTGTGAGTATAAAAATGGCAAATTCAGGTATTACTGGATGGATGGTAGCCCTTCTGGCATACTAGGTTAATTATTATAAGGGGCTATTGCCATAGTGGTTGGTTGCTAGGTTGAATTAGAATGAAATATCAACCTTAAAGTGCAGCCATCACTTACATGCAGTGGGCTGAGTCAATATTCATGGGATGCTCACAAGCCACTTTTTATTATCCCACTAGTTCCTGATGAATTCATTTGCCCCATTCTCATAAATAATAGTTCTGCCAACTAAATGGTTTCTAGTAATTTGATAGTCACTGGTTTCTAGTCATTTCTTATAAATATGTGCAGGTACTGGGTACATTTTAAACTCCAATAAAGTGTCCCAGAGTGGATAATTTATTAAGGAAAAATGCTAAACACTCACTTTGCTTTATAATATATTGAACTGATATCTCATAGACATGGAAGTACCATTGTTTTATTTAGCAGGAATAGATTTAAAAACTTGAGTAAGTATCTACACATAGATTGGAGAATCCATTCTTAGGATAGCTACATGCAATATACCCTTGTAGTCCTGACATTCTGTTCTACATATCTCAGCTTGGTAAAGGGCATTTCCACTTTAAGTAATGTCCTTTGAAAAATGCATCCTTCCTCCCCCCATACTCATAAACCTAGTGGCCCTCCTCTGGGAACTGCTGAAGAAACCAGGCCTCTACTTAGGCAGTTGGGGCAGCATGGTGGCTCAGTGGTTAGCCCTTCTGCCTCACAGCACTGGGGTCATGAGTTCAATTCCCGACCATGGCCCTATCAGTGTGGAGTTTGTATGTTCTCCCCATGTTTGCGTGGTTTTCTTCTGGTTTCCTCCCACACTCCAAAAACCTACTAGTAGGTTAATTGGCTGCTATCAAAATTGACCCTAGTCTTTGTGTATGTATGCGTGTATTAGGACATTTAGACTGTAGGCTCCAATGGGACTGATGTGAGTGAGTGTACAGAACTGCGGAATTACTGGCGCCATATAAATAGCTGATGATGATGATGATGATGAAGTTGATGGGCAGTAGAGAAATACTGCCAGGCCTGCTCCCTTCAAGTCATGACCCTAAGTCATTTCAGCAAAGTTAAAACATTTGGAAGTTGAAGCACAGTAACCATTGGCTCTGGAATTTCCCATCTCAATACATTGCCAAAATTAAATAATGCCATAACAAAGTGGAGGTGGACTTGTCAGCTGCTGAACTGAGCTTTGCTCACCAGTCCTCTATAGACTACCATCATTGCAGAAGATGGCTATTCCCAGGGACAGTACCCCACAGGAGCATAGGAGTGAACATTTTCATGGGGGATAGCAAAAGGCCAAGGACTACTATGGGGCTTGGAGCCCCTTTTTTTTGCGTTTGGTGTCTTGTTTTACGACAGTTGTAACAGTGACTGTAGATATACAATGACTCCCAATCCTATGCTAATTTTTGTCAGTGTTTCAGGGGTTGGCCAAAAATGTATTTAAACATTATTAAATAAATATTATTATTAATATTAATTACCAATTAGTACAATAGCTATAAGAAAGATAGATAAATTCAATTGTTAATCTTAAAAATGTACATTTTTCCTAGTCATAAACCTAGTTTTTATTCAGATTTAATTTGACAGCCTAATCTCATTTGATTGTGAATCTGTAGTCACTGTCTCATTGGTTATGGTATGTGCTATAAATTTAAATGGCTATATCTCATGTTTGTTACTGGATGCACCACATGAAACTCAGGGTAAAAGTAAAGTGAATAGTTGTTCATCATCAATACAGGTTATTTATTACATGCTTATGAACGGAACACTCAGACTTTTGTAAATAAACAAATCAATCAATCTGTATTAAATCTATTCTAAGGCAATTTATATTAAAGAACATTTGGTAGTTATAGTAAGACAATTTATAATTTAAAAAGGTTTCACAAGTTTAGAACAGATACCATGACTTCAGAAAGTAGCATCAAGGCTTTTGTGTAGAAGTTCATGAGGGGCAAAACACAGTCTTTGCCCACCCAACAGAAATCATGGGTGGGCAACTGCCCCCTCTGCCAACCCCCCCTCCCCTCCCACATTGTAAAATCACTATATACATGGGGCCTTTAAGGGTGAATGTGTGACAATTCAACTAACTACAGATAAAGATGTCAATTAAAGTTACATTTCTGCTTGTCACCTTGTCCTTTTTTGCCTCTGTTATGCTTATTGTATTGGACTGGACAAAGACAGCAGAATGCATTTAGTTGCCTAGCAATAGTAACGTCATACATTATAGGAGATATACATCACTAAGGTCAGGCTTTAGTCAGCTGCAATGGCAGGAAACCTTACATACCCTCAACATGTTGCTGCTGCTGGGTCTGGTGTGATATTATACATTGTATAGTGGCTTCCAAAATGGGCTCTATGTTGTACGAAGGTCAATGGAATGGGCCCTGTTTGGCATATTGAATAGCAGCTAGAGCTCTGTACTGTACATTGGAGCACAGATTTTACATACTTTCACTAAAAGTCTTCCGGTCCACTTTACAATGTGTGTAGATTGTATTAAATTGGGGAGGCATGGATTTATGGACATTGCCTCTTCCAACAAAGCTCCCATTCCCAATGACATCTTGTCTGTACCTCCCAACTTTCCCGATTGAGGCGGGACAGTGCCAATTTGAGAAAACTATCCTGCGTCTCATAGATCTGGGCAATGCTCCTGATTCAAGGACAGTTGGAAGGTGCGTCCTGATGATGGGGGCCTATTTAATGTCATGCATACCAACAACAGGTGTGCTCCATTGAAGGGAATTGGTGTGGCCCAGCGCTTCGAAAAAGAACACCCCCGGGTGGACATGGCTTGCCCCATGGTATGTGGCCATGCCCGTTTCTTACGTGTTTGTTGAGGGCCACACACTGTCCCGGTCTACAATATCTACAAGTTGTTGTATGCTTACCAATCTCGAACACTTCAGAATATATTATTGTTCATTATCATAGCTAGTTTCCATGCACGTAGCAAGTTATATTCGCACCACATTGTCAATGGATTGGTAGCATTACATGGCTAAAAGGTTTGTCGCACAGTTTAAAGGGGGTGTGGACTAAAAATTTTAAATGTTTCCTCTTTTTTGCCTTCCAAATTATTATAACCCTTATCTTGAAAAAAAAACTTGCAAGTGAAACTTATTTTTTTTGCAGGGATACTAAAAACTAATTTATTCACATTGCCTCCAGCATTCCAATGCAGCAGACATTTTGATGGAGATCAAAGTGTATTCATATTTATTTATTTATTTGTTATTATTGCATATTTGTATAGTACCATCAATTTATGTTGCACTGTACGTAGAATACGTTATCATTCACCGGTGTGTTATTGGACCTTGGGAGGAAATTGGAGCTTGGGGAACCCAAGAAAACACCAGGAAAACATATATAGACCAAGGTATAGATGTGGAAAAAGCCCTAGAAGATTAGTGTCACGAGGTGGAAGCTGACAGGAAATTAATGAATAGGTAGTCTACTCTATACCATAATAAGTCAGATAGCCATTATTGGTTGAGTTGCTGAAATTCTGTATTCTCTACTGGTAGAAACATTTGGTTCTCAAACATTTTCCAAATCATTTTGTTGGAGAGGGCCCATCGAAATGCGAAGAAGCTTGGACCGGCATGAGCACCTCCAAGGTCATTCATCCCCATGATTTTCCATCGTGATACGGTAACAAAGTCAATCCTTTCTGCGAAAAAGAAAATTCATGATACACACAGTCTCTGCCCCATGCTGATCTCAGCTAAACTTAAAGTTATGGACGGTGACAAGACCATTTTCTTCACTTCCGCTGAGGAACAACACAACTGGATGGAATTGCACTTGCACACGTAAACACCATCTATATATCCATATGTTTGCTAATTAGGAATGTTTTAGGTTACTGTAAGGTATATTGGTGAAACATAAAAATTTGACAGAGATATCAGAGGGGTTGGGAAATAAGTGTCTTCTTTTGAATGTTTCTGTCCTCTAAAAATTTTAAGGTCATCAGCGGTGGCTTAAACATACATTTGCAAATGTGTGCAACTAAGACTTCTGCATTTTTATCTACAGTAGTAATAGCAGATATGTTGTGATGGCTATAGCACTGTGCTGGGGGGATCTGTCTGTGTTTGTTCCTTTTAGGATAACCCCACCCTTTCATGCACCTGCTATAGCCTATAAATTGATTTGAGCAACTTCCATTTCTTTATTTAAAGGTCATCAGCGGTGCCAGTTAAGGATAGATATAGTTGATGAAGCAAGCTATACATTTTGGGTAGCACCCTATAATGGTTTGAATTATGGGTTTAAACACCTTCCGGTTGGGGGGGGGGGGGGGGCGGGAGAAAAAGAGAAGAGATTGGGAGTTCAACACTGTTTACAAGGTAATTAACAGGTCTCACAGCTTAGTACATGCTAGCATTAATACTTTAATACAAGTAAACGGATGCATATGGATACACTTGATTATGGATGAAGCTGCTCAATTTTAATTACATCTACTAAAACCATCACATTTGTTTCTTGGAATATCCAAGGCGTAAATGACAAATTAAAGAGGGCACTGGTATTTAATTATTCAGGAAATTGAAATCTGATGTTGGAAGGAAGTCAAATAGCAGTTCAGAAAATATTATCCCCTAAAATAGGGTGGGTGGGATACACTTATAATTCCACATACTCTGCCTTTGCCTTGGGTTTCATTTCTAATTAGTTATTGGGGGTTTCCACCCCCAATAACTATTAAATTGGACTTGGAGGGCAGTTATATAATAATTTAATGTAATATTAATGGTATTGAATTTCTGCTGTTTAATGTTTACTGTCTTGCTCCATTTGAGCTATACCTGATTAACGAGATCATATTCAAGCATCCTGAAATGTGTCCACTACCAATAATAATTATAGAGGATTTCAATGTCACACTAAATATCAGTTTAGATAGAAT
The DNA here is from genome assembly GCF_038048845.1 of Mixophyes fleayi. Taxonomy (NCBI): domain Eukaryota; kingdom Metazoa; phylum Chordata; class Amphibia; order Anura; family Limnodynastidae; genus Mixophyes; species Mixophyes fleayi. The sequence continues at coordinate 30,360,475 of NC_134408.1, read as the reverse complement.
GCATGGATGGGTGAGGGCAGGAGATCCTGGCACAGGACTAATCAAACTCCAGGGGGTAAATGTATCAAGCTGCGAGTTTGCAGCTGGTTTGAAAAGTGTAGATGTTGCCTATAGCAACCAATCAGATTCTAGCTGTCATTTTGAAAACTGTGCTAAATAAATGATAACTAGGGGCCTGATTCATTAAGGATCTTAACTTAAGAAGTATCTTATTTAAGTCTCCTGGACAAAACCATGTTACAATGCAAGGGGTGAAAATTAGTTTTCTGTATTGCACATAAGTTAAATACTGACTGTTTTTTCATGTAGCACACAAATATCAACTTTAAATTTCAGTGTACAAATAAGCTATCAAGTATTAGTGTGCTACATGAAAAAACAGTCAGTATTTAACTTATGTGCAAAACAGAATACTAATTTGCACCCCTTGCATTGTAACATGGTTTTGTCCAGCAGACTGAAATAAGAAGTTTCTCAAGTTAAGATCCTTAATGAATCAGGCCCTAGAATCTGATTGGCTGCTATAGGCAACATCTCCACTTTTCAAACTCACTGGAATCTCGCAGCTTGATACATTTACCCCCAGAGCTTATTCATTTTTCTGCATAAAACAATATGTTTTTTCGTACTGCGCATGTGCATGAGATATTCATAAGAATACGTCTCTGACATACATCTCCTATGATGCGTATCAGTTTATCATTGATACACCGAAGTTCATTGAGAACCCCATGTGAGGTCAAGATACAAATAGCGAAGGCTCCCTGAGTTTGCAGACAGGCTCCTGACCAGTCTTTAACGCTGCGGCTTCGTTGTGGCTGTCAGGGCTTGTTGGTGCCAGTAAAGCCACATATAAAATGCTATTCTTTACTTTAAAAAGAAACACCCACTGTCAATGCTATTAGCATTGGCTGCTTTTTCCCATCTTTTTTGCATGTCCAATTCCCTAGGTAATCTATCCAAGTGCTGAACAGGCTTGGGCTGTGTACAGGGGGCCTCACAGTGCAGGTTCCCCTGTTATAGAGGGACCAGCCCAACCTGTTATAGCCCGATGCTGGTTGCAGTGTGAGCGCTGGTGCTCAGTTCACTTCTGGGTAGGGCACACAGGCTTTTTGTTTTTCTTATTTATTTCAGGCCTGCCCAACCTGTGGCTCTCCAGGTGTTGTGAAACTACAAGTCCCAGCATGCCCTGCCCGCTATCAGCTGGCTATCTACTGGCAACTCATGCTGGGTCTTGTAGTTTCACAACACCTGGAGAGCCACAGATTGACCAGGCCTGATTTATTTACTTTTTAATTATACAATAAAACACAAGTAATGATCATCAATTTGAGGATGACTGCTGTCTCTATCATGCGCATCATGATATACTTATAGTGTCATGTGGAAGCATTGTACATACCATTTTGAGTTGCATGTATCTTAATAATACATTCAAATTAAACATGTAAGTGTGTCAATTTTGCTGTACGCATCTTACATATACATTTTGAATGCAAATCTCACTGAAGCATATGCATCTAAGTAGGAAAGCTTTCACCTGTCTCTCCTCCTCTCGTGCCCAGTGTCGGACTGGGACATGAAGGGCCCACCGGGGGAAATGCAGCGGTAGGGGCCCACTACAATGGGGTGTGGCCAACTGTAAGAGGGGTTGTGGTCAGTCATTAAAGGGGATGGGGTCAGGCCATGGAGGACAACGTATAGCACCTTAGTATGGTCCATAAAGAAAAAGAGGACATTTGCAGTGAGGAGCCGCGAAGGAAAAGACAGAAGAGAAGAAAGAAGTCAATAGGAAAGTAAGTGAAGGGGAGCAAATGCAGCATGGAGGGCACTGTGTGAAACAGGGGAGACAGGGAAAGGGGAGGGATGAATTGAATACAATCAATCATCATCAGCTATTTGTGTGCTGTCCATTCTTTGTGGTTAGTGTTCTCTCCCCTCATAGTGTACACAGAAAACAAATGCTATACTACAGTACTAGAGATCAACCATTCATCATATGAAAACCACAATATAAGGGTATAGACTAAAAATTAATATATCCATGAAGCACTATGGAGACCACAAAATTATTAGCATAAAAATATATGCACATTTAAAATATTACATAAATCTAATTACACTCTAGACACTGGCAAATAAAAACAGGACTCTAAAAAATGATCTACCCACAAAATGTACACTCAATAATAATCCAATGCCACTACAAAGGACAAAAGCAAAACATTAATATTAAAGCATATAGCAGATGCAATCCTATAAGGACCTAACTGTCTGAATGTGTTTTATTCTGATTAAGATATGCTTCTATAGGGAATAGAGTCCCACAATTGATTGAAAACAAATAAACATGGAACATGATATAAACAGTGAATTTGGTTACTAGTTTATTAGGAATCCATTCATTGGTCAGCTGCAATAGGATCCTTTTATAGAGGCACTGAAGACGTATATTGCAATGAAGCCATTCTAATTTATCTCCCTCCCTCCGAGGTCACACAGTGGAGAGCTCTAGAGAAGTTTGCACGATTTATTACTTACTGATTACACGGACTCACACTGCAGTTAGGATGGCAACTTTATGACTACAGGACGCCTGCAACTACAGCAGAAGGAGTAATCTGAGATCTGTGTCACTGTGAAGCATTTCTGCCTCTCTCTGTCTCAGGAGCAGGAAGTGTTCTCACGTGCTGGCTGTAGGCAGGGATTAGTTTGACAGTCTCCGTTTCATATGTAGACTGACCGCAACTCGGTAATTCTCTGCTCTGCCTCACCAACAAAGAGGGCGGGGTTATCAGGCAACAGGGCCTCCCGGGGGATACCCCGGCTCCCCGGCAGGCCAGTCCGACACTGCTCGTGCCTCAATGTGCATTAGTGTAAATCTCTCTGATATGATCCTAGATCCCACTCACAGGCAGAGTATATACCGCGTGGTCTAGATGATCAGCTGCGTATTCTGACCCTGAGCAGAATATGGAGGTTTCATTCACGATGGTTAGAAACACCACTCATACCCTGGCAAGCTTAAGGCTGAAATAGAACCCATTGTACAGATAATATGGATACAACCTACAAAGTGATTACCATACTTGCCTACTTTCAGTAGGCAAAATGCGGGAGATGGGCGTGATTAATGGGCAGGAGGGGGGGCCTCGAATCGCGTCATTTTAGCCCCACCCACCACGAGTAAAACAACATTTTGTCGCGGGGCCAAAATGACGCGATTCTCGGTGAATCGTGTCATTTTGACAAGGGAGATCCGGGATGCAGGAGAAATGCCAGCTCTCGCGGGAGACTGACCCGAATTTCGGGAGTCTCCCAGACTTTCCGGGAGAGTTGGCAAGTATGGTAATTACATAGGATGTATTTAAAGCCTCTATTAGTGGTATTACAATTGGCACAAATAGCAATTCACTATAGGAATCCAGCCAGAGCTATAAATCAGGAGGCTGGAGAGAGAGAGCAGAGATTCTATATTGTCTGATATGTATAAGGTCCTTATAGGGTAAAAACACAGGAATAAATTCATGATTAAAGAGGATGGGGGCACAACTGGTTTGTGATAGGGGATTGGATGAGTAAGATGCTGGTATTTCTCTCTAGAGAACAGCAGGTTAAACCAGCAACCACAGAGTTAAAAGAAAATAAAAGGCAGCTGATAAACAAGCCCACCTTGATAAATGAGTGTGTCAGGGATTTCTAGGATGGATTATATTTATCCTCAATAAATGCTCCACAAACTAATACTGAGGCACACAGGAATATTTCACTCCCTATAAAGCCTGAGGCCATGTTAGCACTGCAAACATTACATCATTCCCAATTTGTCAAACACCAGGGGGTAAACTTACCAAACCTTCTAATAAGTACAAATGGAGGTGTGGCCCATAGCAACCAATCAGATTCTAGCTATTATTTTCTTGCCTGTACTAGATAAATGACAGCTAGGATCGTATTGGTTGCTATGGGAAACACCTCCACTCTTCCTTTTTAGAAGGTTTGATAAGTCTACCACCTAATGGTCTCCAGGCAGAATGGTACGAAGCACAATTAGATGAAATAGCACTTAGGGCTAGATTTACTAAGCTGCGGGTTTGAAAAAGTGGGGATGTTGCCTATAGCAACCAATCAGATTCTAGCTTTCATTTATTTAGTACCTTCTACAAAATGACAGCTAGAATCTGATTGGTTGCTATAGGCAAGATCCCCACTTTTTCAAACCCGCAGCTTAGTAAATATAGCCCTTAGATTAGGAAATGAGTATGCTGAATCTTTCCAAAAAGGATAGTTTCCACCTTCAATGAGAGAAGAGCTCATCACCCTAATATTAAAGCCTTGGAAAATCCCCACTGATTGTGGCTCATATTAGGCAAATATCCCTAACTAATCTGGATAATAAAATTCTGGCCAATATTCTACCGGTCAGGATTAACACAATAATTGCCACTCTAGTTCACTGAGATCAGGCTGGATTTATTGGGAGATGCAATTTAAGGAGAGTCCTTAATAACCTGCAAGTGAACCATGTAGATAAGGGTTCCAGGGTGGTCGCTAACTTGGATGCGACCAAAGCCTTAGATTCCATTAAACAGGAGTACTTGTGGGCGGTCCTAAATAAAAATGGGCTGTGAGCCAAAACTTAGAAAGTAGATACTGGTTCAGTATACTAAATCACAAGCAATAGTTAAAACAGGCAGACTAGTTGGTATTTTCTCACTAAATAGAAGCACATGCTAGGGATGCCCTCTCCCTCCTGTGCTATTCACATTGGCTGTGGCTGCTATAGACTATAGAAGACAACTAAAACATCCAAGGTTTATTAGTTGGGCAATTATACGTGAAACTATTGTTATATGCATATGCTATGATATGATATTGTGCTTACCAAATGCCCTTTCATCTCTTCAGAGTGTGCTGCACGTCTGAAATGTGCTGCGATTTGTTACCGATACTACGGAGTGTGCTGCAATTTGTTACCGATACTACGGAGTGGGCTGCAATTTGTTACCGATACTACGGAGTGTGCTGCAATTTGTTACCGATACTACGGAGTGTGCTGCAATTTGTTACCAATACTACGGAATGTGCTGCGATTTGTTACCGATACTACAGAGTGTGCTGTGATTTGTTACCGATATTACGGAGTGGGCTGCAATTTGTTACCGATACTACGGAGTGGGCTGCAATTTGTTACCGATACTACGGAGTGTGCTGCAGTTTGTTACCGATACTACGGAGTGTGCTGCAATTTGTTACCAATACTACGGAATGTGCTGTGATTTGTTACCGATACTACAGGGTGTGCTGCAGTTTGTTACTGATACTATGGAGTGTGCTGCGATTTGTTACCGATACTACAGAGTGTGCGGTGATTTGTTACCGATACTACAGGGTGTGCTGTGATTTGTTACCGATACTACAGGGTGTGCTGCAGTTTGTTACCGATACTATGGAGTGTGCTGCGATTTGTTACCGATACTACGGAATGTGCTGTGATTTGTTACAGATACTATGGAGTGCACTGCAATTTGTTACTGATACTACGGAGTGTGCTGCAATTTGTTACCGCTACTACGGACTGGGCTGCAAGTATTTACAGAAACTACGGAGTGTGCTTCAATTTGTCACCGATACTACGGAGTGTGCTGCGATTTGTTACCAATACTACGGAGTGCTCTGTAAGTAAAGATGGTTGGGCTCGGTTTTCTGAAAACCGAGCCCATCCGAACTTAGGAGATCCAAGTAGGCTCGGTACTTGTGCGCATCCTCGGATCTGAATAGAGGCAATCGTTGTGTTGTTGGATCTCGGGGATTCTGGATTTCATAAGTACCTCCCTTCCCAGGAGATCCAGCGCCATTGCTCATACAGAAACAGGGGTAGCGGTGTTCTTGTCACTCTCCATTCTCCAGTGACATTGTTCAGTGCCATTGCTCATACAGAAACAGGAGGAGTTCTCATCACCTGACAAAAATTTACTGGAAATAACTGGAAATTAATATTATTGAGGTTAATGATAATGTAGGAACAAACAAAGAGCCAAATTAAGTGATTTTAGAAAAAAAAAAAATAGGGATTTCAGAAAAAAAATAGGGATCCAAAACCAAAACCAAAACACACAAGGGCAGTTTTGCCAAAACCAAAACACGAAGTTAATCCAGATCCAAAACCAAACCCAAACACGAGGGTCAGTGAACATCTCTGTAAGTGGTTACCAAGTGTGGCCAATACTCTGAGTTGCTTATTATTAACTGGGTTGAATCAAATTTTTTTGTAATTGATTTAAAAAAAACAAAAAAAAAAACACTTTAGATAACATCAAACATTGATAGCCACATTTATTTGGAATGGAGAAAGAGTTAGAGTTGGGTATAAGACTCTTTATATCCTGTAGAATTAAGTGGTCTCACTCTTCCTAACCTCTACCTTTACTCTCTTGCCGCACAATTCCAGCACATTCATGATCCTACTGCTAATTCTGCAGCCACCCTAGATGTGCAGATCGCAGGCTCCCATGGCAATCTGTTCTTCTCAAATGGTGCAAATATATACAGTACAACAACACTGCTGAAAATGACATGCAAGGTGTGGAAGATATCCCCATCACTGGTTCTAAGGCTGACTCACTTCATTTCTCTAAGACATAAAATTAGCCCCCTGGAGCTAACCTCTGTACACAGTCAGCAAGTCTGGAAGAGTCACCAGATATAAGCCCTTGGTGATATTTATAGTTAAGGGGGATCAAAGAATCATTTGAACAAATCTCAGAAGATTAAAGGTTTCCAGGCTGTGCTCGGTTTGCATATATGCAGTGAACCCAAGCACTTAAGGCTCAATTTAAGATATCCTCTCCCCTCGAGATGCACATTTCCCAGATGGAGAGTTAATTTAGGTCAGGAGAATATATTTAGCCCACGTCTATTCCTACACATAGCTAGACTTAGCTTTTAACATGTCAGGCAAGTGGAAGGCAGTTAGCAATGGTTGTCTATAGATTAGCTCTTTGCCCTACGTCCCACATAATAATCTTCTCACAAACATATAACAGGCAATGGTAGATGGCAGAGTAGAGCCAACATGTGTCATTGCACCAAGGAGTGGGTTGTTTCAAACATCTATTGGAATGTTATCTCAGTTCAGCTGCAGGAGACATTGAATTCAACTGTCATTGCTGTTGGTGATCTATTGGTCCAAATGGAAATGACCAGTCATCACACTGCTGCCCCCTTCACCACACTGCATCACACTGTCCACCCTGGATCGCAATGTCCATCCTGCTTTAAATTGCTCCTCCGGCAGGCAGTGAGGGGGGGGGAGGAATGGAGGAGGGACAGTGCCGTACCATCGGCACTGTCCCAAGTGGAGTTCAATCACATGCACCACCCCATGTGGAGCAGAAGCTGTATTGCGTCCGGGGGGTGTGGAAGTTGAGCTCAGCCGGCTACCTCACAGCATTAGTGCGTACATACGGCGCCCCCCAGAGCCCGCGCCGTAGGCAGCTGCCGAAAGCTGCCTAATGGTAGGAGCGGGATTGTCTGGTCAACCGCTACACTAGTTTGAAAAAATGGCTACAACACCGTCTAACAGCCACTTAACTTAATTGTGAGATTCTCAGTTTCCAGTTTATATGTAAAATGTATGATGTCATAACATTTTGGGCCTTGTGGATGTGCCAATTAATTATGTCAACTTGGAAGTTATCACATACATTATGTAAATCCAATGTACTCAAATTATGTCACCTCACTGAACCAAGCCAATTCAGAATTTATAAACCCAACGCACCCGTGCATGATGCCAGTATGTGACCCAGTTGCAGACATCAGACCCGTACTGTTGTTTTTTTAAGATTAATGTGAAAAGCAATATAAAAAAAAATAACTGTGACCTGCTGAGCAACATTGCAGAGGAGATGTCATCCCCAAGAACAGTTTGCTAAGTTTTATTCGAGGTTAATTATTAATTTAAACTTTATTTAACAATTGTGACTGAGTGACAGGCTTTCTAAAATCCATTAGGTTGAAAGTGATTTGTAAGTATAAAGAATTGGGTTGGGATGGCATTTTAGAGTTTTATCTTAATTTGTAGTTTGTAGGTCATCACTAAAATGATATATACAAGTGGGGGCACTCTTATCCGGAAACTTGTTATCCAGAAAATTCAGCAACATCAAGTGTTTCTCCGTATAATTACTATGAGGAACTCTAGCCTTAAGTCAGCGCCAATATACAGTCTGTGAGTATTCTTACTTGGAAGAAAGTGAGGATAGACTAGCCTGTGACCAACCCAGAATCTATTTCTTACCCTGTCGATGGTTTTCTTAAGAACAGTGAACGAGCCATATGAATGTTGAAGAGCCCAGTGGAATACTTGGAAATAGTGAATATTTTATGTGCGCTCTGGCAGCTTTTCACATTTGCAATTTATTTTTCTTCTTGTAAGAAAATAAAATGGAACTGCTAATACAAGCGAGGAACAGTATGACTCCTTCTATATCACGAAGACCTATACTTCTAAGGCATTCAGAAACTTTTTTTGACGTTGTGACATAGTTGGTGAGATTGAAAAATAAGACACAAGGCCATTAAGTTCAACCATTCAAAATATATAACTAGGTTGGAACATAAAATAGGAAAGCAGTAAAATGCAGATATATTAAACATAAAATGATATTAACGCTAATAAAAATAATTACCCAAATTGTCGAACACAACTCTGATAGAGAGGGTGTACCCTATAAAACTCAGCCCTGCCTTTTAATTTAAGAAAACTGTCCTTGCCTCATTTTGCTGCTGCTCATTACACTAGAGGAACCTAAGGTTTACTCACATTTTTAGATACTCAGTAAGTCTTAGTCCTTAACATTTACTGTTGGATAACTGAATAATGCATTCAGAGTCTCAATGTGAGACTCTCACCTGGGTAACAGATAAAGAAACTAATCTTGTGAGGCTTGTGAAATGGTTTTCTTCTTACAATTCTATCTATTTTATTTCAAATAGGCAACGCATTACTGGGTATAACCTGTTTATTGGGTGCTTGTGGGCAGTTATATAGATATAGCAAGCACAATGGGCCTGATTGGTTAAGGAAAGGAAAGCAAAAAAATGAGCAACTTTACACCTGCGTGAAACCATGTTGCATTGGAGGGGGAAGTAAGTGTAAAATGTGGGGATAGATTTATAGTTGGGGTAGGGCATGTCCTAGATCAACTTTAAATTTCAGTGTAAAAATAAAGCCATCAAGTATTTGTGTGTTACATGAAAAAAACAGCCAGTATTTAACTTATTTGCAAAATAATAAACTAATATGCACCCCTTGCATTGTAACATGGTTTTGTCCAGGAGAAAACGTACTAATTTTTTTGCCTTACTTTCCTTAATGAATCAGGCCCAATGTGTCTTTGGATTGGTTTGGAGCCACAATGCCTCACTGACAGAAACATATTAATATGTGAGTGGATCTAAATTTGTGTTCTTATTACTGGACACTGACACAGTAAACAACAAATTCAATGTATCTTACCTATCCAGCATTGAGGAGTTAATCCTGCTGATTATGATTGCTGCAGTAATTCTGAAACTCTTTTGTAATGCTAATAAGACCAGTAATTGACATTATTATATTAATACAAAGGATAATGGGTCCTGGACCATGAGTAATAGAGATGTAATTGCATGTAATAGTCGCAGTGACCTATCCAAGTTAGTACCAGATACAATACCAGGTCTTGAAAATGCAATTACACAAGATGTCTGTCCTGGCTTGAAATAGGCTAACTAAAAAAATAAATATAAATAGATCTTACATAGTTCAAAATACTGCCCATGCAATGCAACAAAACGGAACAATCCTTATAGGATCAGAGCAGAATGACTGCTGTTGTTGTACAGATAAGAGGTTCTGAGAACTTACAGTATGAATTCACTGGGAACTGATCTATGTGACGTTTCAAGGAGAAATTTTGGGGAACTTGTCATACTAAACAGTAATTGTCATTACTGTTTAGTATGGCAAGAGAGGCCCTAAAGCCGAACACACTTTAACTCATGAAGTTTGTGATCTCTTACACAAAATACTTACCTATCAAGGGTTACGATTTCTCTGTAGGCTCCTTCTAGCCAATGGGATCCACTGGGAAAGTGTCCTGGATTTTTCATATAATAACCCTCTCTGGCTGTTGTTCTGTCTCATTCGTCTGCACAAAATCCCTCCCTCCCGCCCTTGTGACCTTGCATAGTAGATTTTGATAGTTTTTCTGTTTGTCGTGTTATTAACCTTATCTCTCCCTCATATAGAGCAGGCACAGTTGGGCAGGAAAGCTCTGCAATCAGTGACTGATACATACGGCGCTACCGCTTAATGGCCGCAGGCCACTGCCCTCTTTGAAGGAACGGTGGCTCTTAGTCCTTTTCTGTGGGGGACCCCTTGTTCTGCTTAGTGAGGGTAGGTCATTGTGAGTGTAGACAGGGTGTAGTCACCCTGGTGCCAGATTCAGCGCCATCCATTCAGTAAAGGATTTTATCCTTGGTTTAGTGGATTCAGGGCCATTTGGCCATCCACTCATTTGGTTCTTTGTTCAGTTGCTTTAGCTGTCTCGCATTATGCTTTCTCCGCGACCAGTTTATTATAATTAAAACTGTGACCTATTTTTGCCAAACTTACAAATGTATCTGAGTCTTTAATTACAATTTACAGTATTAAGTGAGAAGTTGATTGTGCAGTGGAAATGGAGCATCATCAATATGCAGCTTACTGTACACTTTTTATCTGTAATCTACATTGTTTTTCTCTATATGGAAAACACATTTCCTTTTCAAGCTCTGACCTTATATGGCCGCTCAGCCAGATGCTTATTTGTATACTGTCACTATGGCGGAGCTTAAATGTCCATGTAAGTTTTACAACCTTCTCACTAAGGTCCTTCCCCCAAATCATAACCTCCACTACTTTTGGCCATATAAATTAGTGACTTTTATGTTCCAGCTAAATACTTAGACACAAGAATATACATTCAAACACATAGGACCTGACATTAAGGAAGCTAAAGCAGAAAAAGGAGTAACTTTGCACCTTGGCAAAACCATGTTGCATTGGAGGGGTGGGGGGGGGGGTAAATGTAAAATGTGTGGACAGATTTATAGTTGGGGTAGAGCATGTCCTGGATCAACTTTATATTTCAGTGTAAAAATAAAGCTATCTTTTATTTGTGTGCTACATGAAAAAACAGCCAGTATTTAGCAAAATAATAAACTAATTTGCACCCCTTGCATTGTAACATGGTTTGTCCAGGAAAAAATATACTTATACTTGCCAACTCTCCCGGGATATCCGGGAGACTCCCGCATTTTGCGAGAGTCTCCCGGACTCCCGCATTTTGCGAGAGTCTCCCGGACTCCCGGGCGAGTGTGGCAATCTCCCGAATTCTGCCCACTTCACTAGGAAGTACCCCACTTCCTATTGAAGTGAGCAGAATTAGATCCCAAATGCCGCGATTCCCGGTGTCAAATGACGCGTTTGCATCATGCCGTCACAGGGGGCGGGGCCAAAATGACACGATTTTGCCCGTCCCGCCCCCCTCACGCCCCCCTCCACTGGCTGGCTCCCGGAAGGGAGCTGAAGAAAGTGGGCAAGTATGAATATACTCCTTTTTTTGCCTTAGGATCAACAAAAACAACTATGGTGAACTAAAAAGGGGAAAATTGCAGGTAATTTCCCTTGCTCATACAGCCCATACCGCAGCGATAAAGCCAGCAGCAATGTGGTTCCTATGTATATGAAGCTAAAGGTTATGAAGATAATGTAAAATGAGGCCTTAAGCTGAGTGCAGATAAACGCATCTGGTTGTCACAAATCAGACATTTACTTTACAGGGTTAAGTCAGGTGACCTGCTGCAGCCTATGGGTGCAGGGGGTAGGACTCAGCTGAGGTTACATATTCTTCCCTCACCGGGCGTGTTCTCTCCTGTGGTGACTGCTGTGCTGCTGTCAGGCTGAGTCTATATATAGTTTATTAACAGTTTTATTAATTATTATTCTGTCAATCTGCTTAGTCTTGTTGCCTTTTATTATAATCTTTACTTATCTCTCGGTTTTTCTTAATTTTTCCTCTCTTTTTTACCTCACACTATCTGTGCCTGTGTTTTCATCCCTCATTTCCCTCACAATTTTCCTCCTGCCGTCCATCATGTCCAGTCCTAGGAGTAGTCCCCCCTCCAGACAGAAATTAGGGTCCTGCACTCCCCTCCCCTCCCCCACCCCCAACCCCCCTCCCCTGTGGTAAGGAGCGCCACCTGGTGGTGGGCACTAGGCATTTTATCATACTTCAAGTACACCACCTCCCATTGATTCTCAGCAGCATAATGCCATGTATGATAACAGTGGATCCTATTTTCATATACCAGGCCCTTCAGGTCAGTATATCAGTGTCACCCCCACTATTCTGTTGGTCCCCGATATACCCTGTCAGTTTCTATCACACATTCTATGCTGCTCAGCTCTCGGGACTGGGGGGGCACCATAACCTCGTCCCTGCCCCCCATCCCTGTACAGGGATACCCAGTTATATAAAATAAAAATAGTTATTTATTTGTGTATATTGTATAGTTATGAATATATGTGTGTGTATGTGTGTGTATGTATATATGGCCATGGGTGTGTATGTGTAGATAAGAGTGTCTACGTATGTATATATGTATGTTTGTGTGTATATATATATATATATATATATATATATATATATATATATATATATTTATACATAAATGTTTATGTGTAGGTATTTGTGTATGTATGTGTACATGTGTGTATATATGGGTATATATATATATATGTGTATACATGTATAATGTGTATATGTATATAGGTATGTATATGTATTAAAAAATAAAAAATAAATAAAATAGAAATAATAAATGTATGTATAGATAATAACGATAACTGTACATAAAACTAAAATGGTGCACAGGCACTGATTTTGTCAAGGAGGTGCAGCTGCCCCACTCCTCCCAGCAACCACATTAGGGCCGCTGCACCTTTCAGGGTAACCTCCTGTGAGGACACCGGGGTTATTACCAAAGCTCTCTAGATACCCGGTCCTCTAGGTTCACAGGTCACACAGGTAAGGAGACAGGAAAGAAATAATAATCCCTTTTATTAAACAAAGTGCACACACTTAGTAAAATACAACAGTGCTCCCCAAGGAGAAACTTGTTCCCCCCGCCAAATATATCAAGTGTCAGAAAATCACCAGTGCAAGTAAAACTCCCCAACAAAATCCCCAGCAGGTTACCTCCAAGCACAGAGTCCTAGCAGGCCCAAACTCCTGGTAATAAAATCCACAGCTGACAATCCAAGTGGGCCAGGGTTTCTGATCCTTAAGGTGGGTCTGTGTATCTTGCTGATCCCAGCCGCTCGGCCAACTCTCCACCAGCTTGGTGGGACCCTGGGTATCAGTCTCCCTACGGATGTAGGCTCACCAATTCCCCAGAATCTGCGAGTGTCTCCCGATGGAGTGGTAACAGAATCAGTCCTAGAGGTACACTGTCCGATCTCTGTCAAGAAGCTCCTGCCTCAAGCATTCCTTTAAGGCCCTGCGAGAATACGGTTACTCTCTAACAGGTCCTTGCTGTCTCCAGATTCTCCAACAACAACCCCCATCCCCCAGACAGCTCCTTTTTGGTCCCTTCTCACCACCCCCCCCCACTCACTGTCCTCTTGTGATTGGTGGTGTGAAGAGTTTGGGTGGTAACCGGGGTGGAAATAATGCATGACATCAGTGGTCACCCCTTGCTGTGATGGTGCCATTCAGACTGTGTTGTAGACTTGCTAGAACAATAGTTAGCAAACAGGGAGAGACCCCCTACTGATTTTAGATAAGGTCCTGACCCTCCTTTTTTTAACCCGTTCCACTACTTTTTGATGTCACAGGGTCCACAGCTGATTCACACTTCCTGTGAGCTGCCTCTCCCCTCCCTCTCTGGACACCACAATAATAACAGATCTGGCCACCGGGCGGCATTTAATAACAGAGTGGGCCATGGTTGTTCAATTGGCCCACTGAGGACAGACCGGGTTGGCACGATATTCTCAATATAAGGCCCGGGTCTGTCACATACCTCCCCCTTATTAAATCAAGGGGACAGTTGGAGTCTGGTGGTCGGGCTCCAGATGTTCTCCTTGGCACGGTGGGTTCCTTAATGAAGGGTTCTCCTCCTCTCTTCTGGAGAGTCCGTCCGCATTTGAGTGGTCTTTTCCCTTTTTGTGCGAGATAGTAAAGTTATAACCTTGTAATGCTAAACTCCACCGTAATAACCTCCCATTTTCCCCAGCAGATCTTTGTAACCAGTAAAGGGGGTTGTGGTCTGTAATTACTGTGAACTCTTGCCCATAAATGTAGGGTTGTAATTTCTTTAGGGCCCACACTATGGCCAGGCATTCTTTTTCAATGGTGGCATAGGCTACCTCTCTATCCACCAGCTTTCGGGATAAATAAACTACTGGGTGCTCATGCCCATCCTCCCCCACTTGGCTGAGCACAGCACCGAGTCCACACCCTGAAGCATCTGTCTGTACCAGAAATCGTTTCTTGAAGTCTGGGGCTGCTAACACTGGGGACTGGGTCAATGCTGCCTTCAGAGCGTCAAAGGCTCCCTCGCACTCTGGGGTCCATTCTATACGTCTAGAGTATTTTTTCTTTGTCAAGTCAGTCAGGGGCCTGGCAACAGTGCTATACTGCGGCACAAATTTTCTGTAGTACCCTGCGATCCCGAGGAACGCTCGTACTTGCTTTTGGTTGGTGGGTCGGGGCCACTGAACAATGGCTTCTACTTTTGCCGGTTCAGGTCGTATGATTCCCCCACCAACACGGTGCCCCAAGTATTGCACTTCTGCCATGCCCATGAAGCATTTGTCTGGGCGAATGGTCAACCCTGCCTGCCTGATTCTCCTCAGGACCTCTGACACCTGCACTAAGTGATCCTCCCACGTCTGGCTGAAGATGGCAATGTCATCTAAGTAAGCCTGGGCAAATTCCTGACACCCCCCCAACAGGTCATCAACCATCCGTTGGAATGTGGCTGGAGCATTTTTCATCCCAAACGGCATTGTCGTACATTCAAACAATCCCAGTGGGGTTATAAAGGCTGACCGCTCCTGAGCCTCGGGGGTGAGGGGAATTTGCCAATAGCCCTTACTCAGATCCAAAGTTGACACAAACTTGGCTGCCCCTAGCCTGTCTAGTAGCTCATCTATTCGGGCCATGGGATAAGCATCAGTGGTGGTGACCTCATTTAGTTTACGGTAGTCCACGCAGAAGCGGGTGGTCCCATCCTTCTTCGGGACCAATACCACCCCTGCAGCCCATGGACTATTTGACTTCTTAATTACTCCTAAGGCCAGCATTTCCTCTATCTCCTTCCGTACTTGGGCCAGTACAGCGGGGGTCATGCGGTATGCTACCTGCCTTATGGGCTTCTCCTCCCCCGTGTCTACATGGTGGGTGGCTAGGTGGGTACGACCGGGCTTACAGGTAAATTGGGCCTGCTCCTTCTCCAGTACCTCCCTCATTTCCTGCCTCTGTCCCTCTCCTAGCTGCGTCCCCACTGTCACTGTCTCCACCCCCTTTTCCTCTCTCACCTCCCCTATCATCTCCAGTAGGGGGCCTACCTCTGTGGGACCCATGGGGGGACAACACACCACCATTGCTGCCACTTGCCGTTCCACATAACCTTTTAGTCGATTGATGTGGAAGGTTTTCAGCCAGGTTTCCTCATCATCCAGCGCTACTACATAGTTAACCGGCCCTACCTGCCTCACCACTTTGTATGGGCCATCCCAGGTGGCTTGAAGTTTATTCCGTCTCATTGGGATTAGCACCATCACCTTCTGTCCTGCGTTCAGCTTCCTATCCTGAGCGTGGGCATCGTACCACTCTTTTTGTCTTGCCTGGGCTCCTTTTAAATGGCCTTGCGCCAGCTGCGCTACTCTCTTCATCCTCTCCCTCATCTTCTCTACATATTTAAGGATAGGCTGCTCATTGGCCTGGAATGTTCCTTCCCAGCTCTCTCTAACCAGGTCTAGGGGGCCTCGTACCCTCCGGCCATACAGAAGTTCGAAAGGAGAGTATCCGGTGGACTCCTGGGGTACTTCCCTGTATGCAAACAGGAGCTGCTGCAGGGCCCTGTCCCAGTCTCTCCCTTCAGACTGTACATATGCCTTCAGGAGGTGTTTCAGCGTTCCATTGAAACGCTCACATAACCCATTGGTCTGGGGATGGTACGGGGTGGTTCGTAGGGGCTTAATGCCCCACTTTTCCCATAGGGTCTGGACTAGGTCCCCTTGGAATTGGGTCCCCTGGTCAGTAACCACTTCCCTGGGATATCCTACCCGGCTGAAAATGTCCACCAGAGCCTGGGCCACATGCTCTGCGTCTATGGACGACAGGGCTACTGCCTCTGGGTATCTGGTGGCAAAGTCCACCAGGGTGAGGATGAATCTTTTTCCGGTGTAACTGGGGATGGCTAATGGACCTACGATATCTATAGCCACCCGGGCAAAGGGCTCCTCAATTATAGGCAGGGATTGTAGTGGAACTTTCTTAGGGGCTCTCCCTATTCTCTGACAGGTGTCACAGGAGGCTTTGTAACGTTTCACATCCTGGGTGACTTGAGGCCAGAAAAAAGTCCGCAACAACCGGGCCAACGTTTTTCTGGTCCCAAAGTGCCCCGCTGCTGGAATGTCATGGGCCAGCGCTAATAAATGGGTCCGGTAAGCCCATGGTACTACCAACTGCTTCACTTCTGTCCCTGGGTC
Source organism: Mixophyes fleayi (assembly GCF_038048845.1). Taxonomy (NCBI): domain Eukaryota; kingdom Metazoa; phylum Chordata; class Amphibia; order Anura; family Limnodynastidae; genus Mixophyes; species Mixophyes fleayi. The sequence continues at coordinate 30,343,665 of NC_134408.1, read as the reverse complement.
TTGATCTAGGGTGGGGGTGACTACCCTATATAACAGTCCTTTGTCCCACACTACTTTACTGCCTGCCACTTCCCCTCCCCCAGCGTCTGCTGCACTCCTCAGTTTGGCTAGGGATGGGTCAGTCTGTTGGGCCTTCCTAAATTCCCTTCTGTCCTCCTCCCCCAAATCAATTTCTGGTACAACATCAGATATTTCTGGGTTACTCACCAACGGTGCTGCCTCTGGCTCCTTGGTTCTGGTTGCCGGGGTTAATCTTGGTGGTCTCCTTGGCGTTGCGGCTTCTTGTGCTGCTGTGGCTTGTGCTCGGCTCTGGCTGCGGGTCACAGCTTGCACAAAGTGAGTGACCAATCCCTGGCCCAAATCATTCCCCAAAATCACTTTTGCTGGTAGTCCATCCAGAATGCCCACCTCCACCATTCCAAATCCCGCCCCCCAATCCAAATGTACCCGGGCCACCTGAATATCTGCAAGATGGCCCCCCACCGTGGAAATCCGGACCTGCTGTCCCTCCATAACTTGGGATCTTTTAATTATATCAGGCTCCACCAGGGTCAGGGATGCTCCTGAGTCTCTCAACCCCTGGACCTTGCAGTCCCCCACCCACACGTCCTGTAGATGACCCTGCATATTCCTAGGGCTCTGCCTCCCCTTCCCCAAAATCAGGTTCACCACATACACCCCGTCCCTTGCCTCTGGCACATCAGGACAGGGTGGCTCGGCCTCAATGCCGATTTCAAAATCTCCTGGGGCATACTGTACAGCGGCCACTGGTGCAGCTCTGGCTCCTGGGATCGGACTTCTGGTACGGGGGCAATCTCTCTGGAAGTGCCCCACCTGGTTGCACCGAAAGCACCTCTTTGGATTCAGGTCCCAGGGTCTGGATCGGGCTGGTTCATCTCTTGGATTCCGGGCAGAGTTCTCTCTAATAAAGGGGGCTCCCGGTGTCACTAGACCTGCTGGAATTGTTCGGCTCCCCCTCCCTGCAGCTGCTTGACTAGGCATACTAGGGGCTCTCCATCTTGGTCGACTCACCACATACTCATCAGCTAGCCCTGCTGCCTCCTCCAGGGTCTCAGGTTTTCTGTCCGCCAGCCATTCCCGGATCTCTGGGGCCATTTTTAGAGTCAGCTGCTCCAGCATAATGAGCTCTTTAATTTGCTTAGCGGAGCGGGCCCCTTTCCCTTCCATCCATTTCTCGCAGGCCCTCTGTAGCTGGCTGGCAAATTCCTGGTGCGACTGTGACCCTCCTTTATTCAAAGTCCTGAACTTGTATCTGTAGGTCTCTGCATTTAACTGGAATTTTACCATCAGTGCCTTTTTCACTGTACCATAATCCCCACATTCATGAGGGCTTAGAGCCTGGTAAGCTTCCAGCGCTCTCCCAGTCAGGCTGGGTCCCAGATATTTGGACCACTCTTCCTCCTCAATCCCATGGACTCCCATCAAGTTTTCAAAAACCTGGAGATGGGTATCAATGTCTGTGTCTGCCTCTTTAAAAATTGGGACTCCACTATATCCCAGCTGAGGTCTCAACCGGGCCTCTCCCCGACCTTCTACTCTCTGAATCTGGGGTACCTCATATGCTACCCCCAACATTGCTTGGAGTACGGCTGCCCTTTCATGCAGGGTTGCCCTTTCCCCCAGTGCTATCAGCCAATCTTGCAGCACTGCTGGAGTGCCGGACGGTGGTCTGGGTTGTGTCCCACTAGGGGGTCTCTGTGGCTGGTCTTTGGCCTCCTCCTCTTCCACCTCTGACTCTTCCATCTCCTCAGGGTGGGCCTTTTCCCATTCCATTAGTTTGGCCACCAGAACTTCACGCACGTCTGTGTCATCAAAGTCCACCCCTTTGGTTCTGCAGAACCCCTGCAAGTGTTGTTTCCTTGCTTTCATATAGAATCTCTCTGTGGCTTTTAAGCTGATCTGCTCTGCTTCTGTGGCCATTCCTGCTGACTTCCTAGCTAGGGTTTTTTTTTTTTTTTTTTTACTAACCCTGGTGCTGACAGACTGTTGCCTTGTGTCCTTACAGAGCCTGACCGTATCTGGATACGAGTCCCTGCGCTCTACCCAAACGTTGGGACTGTGTGACCCCACTGCTTGCCACCAAAATTGTGAGGACACCGGGGTTATTACCAAAGCTCTCTAGATACCCGGTCCTCTAGGTTCACAGGTCACACAGGTAAGGAGACAGGAAAGAAATAATAATCCCTTTTATTAAACAAAGTGCACACACTTAGTAAAATACAACAGTGCTCCCCAAGGAGAAACTTGTTCCCCCCGCCAAATATATCAAGTGTCAGAAAATCACCAGTGCAAGTAAAACTCCCCAACAAAATCCCCAGCAGGTTACCTCCAAGCACAGAGTCCTAGCAGGCCCAAACTCCTGGTAATAAAATCCACAGCTGACAATCCAAGTGGGCCAGGGTTTCTGATCCTTAAGGTGGGTCTGTGTATCTTGCTGATCCCAGCCGCTCGGCCAACTCTCCACCAGCTTGGTGGGACCCTGGGTATCAGTCTCCCTACGGATGTAGGCTCACCAATTCCCCAGAATCTGCGAGTGTCTCCCGATGGAGTGGTAACAGAATCAGTCCTAGAGGTACACTGTCCGATCTCTGTCAAGAAGCTCCTGCCTCAAGCATTCCTTTAAGGCCCTGCGAGAATACGGTTACTCTCTAACAGGTCCTTGCTGTCTCCAGATTCTCCAACAACAACCCCCATCCCCCAGACAGCTCCTTTTTGGTCCCTTCTCACCACCCCCCCCCACTCACTGTCCTCTTGTGATTGGTGGTGTGAAGAGTTTGGGTGGTAACCGGGGTGGAAATAGTGCATGACATCAGTGGTCACCCCTTGCTGTGATGGTGCCATTCAGACTGTGTTGCAGACTTGCTAGAACAATAGTTAGCAAACAGGGAGAGACCCCCTACTGATTTTAGATAAGGTCCTGACCCTCCTTTTTTTAACCCGTTCCACTACTTTTTGATGTCACAGGGTCCACAGCTGATTCACACTTCCTGTGAGCTGCCTCTCCCCTCCCTCTCTGGACACCACAGTAATAACAGATCTGGCCACCGGGCGGCATTTAATAACAGAGTGGGCCATGGTTGTTCAATTGGCCCACTGAGGACAGACCGGGTTGGCACGATATTCTCAATATAAGGCCCGGGTCTGTCACACCTCCCCTCCACCCCCTTGTGGCCAGTAGCACTTCCTCACTTTCCATTCCAAGATGCCCTGTCTGAAGGTGGGGTGGCAGCTCAGGGGCACCCCACCTCTGCAGCCCCCTGCTACACGGGCCCTGGTCCACAACCCCACCAAGCCCTGCCAGTCTCTGGGCCCATCCTACCTCAGTGTCACCCTTCCCCATCCCATCACTCGTTCTCACCATATCGCATCCCTCAAGCAAGGTGGACAGTGGACCCCTCCCTCTCCCCCGCCTTTTGCCGTTCAGCAGAGCTCTACGCTTATTAGCCATGGTACAGGCAACTTGTTTGCATCCCTGTGCCACACACGACATACCAGGTGATCAGCAGAACTACGTCCCCACTTTCTTACCCAGTCACCACAGCACGAGTTTAAGCACAATCACATTTAGCACAGGCAGAGATGTATTATAGGATTCATATATAAAATAAATTAATAAATAATTAAATAATTTGGCTAACTTAAATTCAGCTATATTAATGAAGTTAATGTATTAATTACACCCCCTGTTAACCTTTACCTGCCTGCGCATTTAATTCAAGCGGTGCCTTGTTCGCACAGGCCTGGGGTGCTGGTCCTTCCCCCTCATGGTACACCCACTTACTGGGTCATCAGTCAGCCCCCCCCTTTGAAGGTGGGAGCTTGTATGATGCGGCACTAACATGTTTTTGTTATTTTAGTATAGAGTATGTGGGTAGTATGGAGCAATAGTTACAGAACAGCACATTCCAGCACAATGTACAGGAGTGAGGAAAATCCCTGGAAACAGGGATCATGAGGTGCCTCTGATGAGTATAAAGCAAAAAAACAATACAACTTGCACAACATTTCCTATACACCAAACAAGAAGGGCATGTAGTACAACTATGTTCTATGGGCATCATACCTATCCGCTACTCGGCGAGGCTTCAGACTCTGCTAGGGTCAACAGAACACGTTCACCTCCCTTGTCTGGATAGCAGCAAATTCACAGTTTGGGGCACCAGGTGGTGACATGGATAGTAGGTGATTACAGCCCTGGGGATGATTTTTGGTTAGGTTTATATGTCCTGCCCCCATGACTGGTGGGCCTTTCTTTCTTTTATAATTTCCAGCAGCTTACATAGAGAACGGACACCTGCAGGCTAGTGTGGGCTTTGTTATCTCTATAGGAAGTGGCATTTATCTAGGAGGAATTAGTAGGATGTCCATATGACGATCTTTTTCTAGTTCAGTTTGGTTGCTAATCCTGCTTACAGCTAGATTTAAAGGTAGTAATCTGGTTGTTCTCAATGGGATAAACATGGGTTGATGTTTCCTACACCTAAAAAAAAAGTGTAGAAGTAATCCATTGCTAATGGTTACTTCTACACAGGGACTAACCACACCAGTCAGGATAGGTTTTTTTTTCACCCTTTTCACTCATTTTGGATATATAAATCTCGTGATCATTATTGATTTTGTAGTTCCCTTTCAGCAGTTCTGCTGATGGGTGCCTGAACAGCCCGAGTGTAGCCGGTGATACACCAAGTGAGGATGCCACTTTGGAATTAGAAGAGGATGAGGGGGAGATTTGTGTAGGCGACGAGGGCGCTAATGATGATGTTGATGATTATGATGCAGACAGATACCAAATTGCCTTTCTCAATTTCTATTTATATTCTAGATTATATAACGGCTGAATAGTTTTCTATTTTACTCCTAGTGGAGAGGGGATCTGATGCAGACAGATACCAAACTGCCTTTGTCCATTTCTTGTTATATTCTAATTCTGCAGTCTATGCAGGCTGCTTTTTTTCTATTCAACTACAAGTGGAGGGCTGGGGGGGGGGTCATAGACAGGCACCAAACTACCTTGGTCCATTTATTTTTTATATTGTTCAGTCTATGCAGGCTGCTTTTTTTCTATTCAACTACAAGTGGAGGGCTGGGGGGGGGGTCATAGACAGGCACCAAACTACCATGGTCCATTTATTTTTTTATATTGTTCAGTCTATGCAGGCTGCTTTTTTTCTATTTAACTACAAGTGGAGGTCGGGGGGGGGGGGGGGCATAGACAGCTACCAAACTACCTTGGTCCATTTATTTTTTATATTGTTCAGTCTATGCAGGCTGCTTTTTTTCTATTCAACTACAAGTGGAGGGGGGGCTATAGAAACAGAAACCAAACTGCCTCTGTTCATTTTTTTAGATATTTAACTATAAGTGTAGGGTGTAATAAACACCCAAAGATGATGGCTGCATTGCAATAGGCTAAGATGGAGAGGAAGACAATCAGGTTTGTGTGCAAAATTAAGGACGGCCTACCAGGGATTAAACTGTTTTCTTCCTAATTTATTAGCTTTAGAATTACCTTACTTATCCAAGAAACAGGTAGAGCACTAAATTTGGTTAGTTTATGCCTAAAAACATTGATTTTTCGACAAAATAGCAAAACAAAACCATACAAAACCAAAACACGCAATGGTGGTTTGCCAAAAGCAAAACACGACGGTAATCCAGATCCAAAACCAAAAACAAAATCAAAACACGGGGGTCAGTGAGCATCTCTAGTACATAGGCACATTTGTTGTGTTTAGCACAGGGCAATGAGCAAAATAAATGAAGGCTGATTTAGGGATTGTTCAGACAGAACCTTTTTCCAGGCTTATTGAAAGCTCAGCCTCAACTATGTTCTCTGCCTATGTATAGTAAAATGCAGGCCTGTCGCAAAAAGTGGACATAGTCTGAGCCTTGTCTTGCCACTGTGGGCGGAGTATGGAATGTTAGTTAATTTCCTTTTTTTGGACAAATCGCCGTATTCATCAGAAAATGCCCTCTTAATCCTCCTCCTTAAATCAAGAGCTGATGTTTTCTTTGAGATTGTATTTGACAATTTGATTGTGTTTGGATTTTGAGGCTGCTTTCGGCATCTTTCTTCCCGCATTACTGTATTTACTAGTAGAGGTCGTAACAGTGGTGTTACTGCCAGTACTGGTACTCGGCTGCTCCTGATCTGTCCAGTGATCCGTGGCTGAGAAGAGGAGTAATGTTACTTGAACAGATTGGAGCTACTTGTAGATGCTGCCACCACACCAGGGAAACGTCCAATGAGATAGAGGAAGGAAGGAATGTTATCTTACAATTCTTATGACACTGCTCCACAATATACTTCTAACAAACAAGTTGTATTTTTTATTGGCCGTTGAACTCAAAGTCAAGAACACCCTGTTTACTAATTTGGGGTGTGTAGCTGCTCCCGAAACAGAAGACATACTGGCAAGTGACATAGCAAGTAAACATACAAAATCTTTAATGCGTAAAATATTTATTTACATTTAGCTGACATTTAGTTCTTTATTATAACATACAATGCAAATGTGCATAAAAACTGTCCTCTTGACAGAACACAACAGCCTCACCATTAAAATATTCCAAATACTCCTCCCTGTTTAACTTTGTCATGTGGCTGGTATTCCTCATATGGGAAGTCTCCAGTGATGTCAACCCTACCACTTCCTCAACTTCTACAGTATTCTCCATAATACTAGTCGCACTGCGCACACTCTGGCTTTTCCGCCTTAGAAAGTTATGTAGGACATATCAAGCCATCACCACCTTGTCTAGTTTGTCTAGGTGCAGATTTATGACGGAATGGAAAACCCTAAATCTGTTACTGAATATACCAAAATAGTTTTCAACAGCTCGCCTTGTTCTTGATAATCAGTAGTTAAAGATCCTCCTTTTAGATGTGAGAATTTTTTAGGGATAAGCTTTAATTTTAAAATATGATTGTGCAGCGCAAAGGCTTCATCAGTTACATAAGCAAAATTGAGTTCCAAAATGTGTATAGGTGCATGGTTGCAAATTAAGCGCATTCTTTTTAAGTTTGTCATGGAAGGGAGTCTGCTCCAATGCCCCACCATCTGACACGTTTCCATTTTTACCAATGTCCACGAATTGAAATTAATATTTGGCATCCACTGTGGCCATCAGCATAATGCTGAAGAATCTATAATATAAATGTCTAGTGGCGTGTGTTAGTCTGTCTGTGTGTGTGTGTGGAAAAAATAAAACCAAGCTGCAGCGCCACCTGCTGGGTGGAGTTATACACTGACCTACTAAATTCTTAGTGTGTGTGGAAAAAAAATTCAGAAAGGGCTGAAATTTGGTATACGAAGATGTTTTTAATTTGTTAATTTAATTTGTTAATTGTTAAAAGTGTTTATAAAGATTTAAAAAAAATATATATATATTTCTTGAAGGAGAAGTGACAGTTGGGAGTGGTTGGTGGTTGCCGGGGGTGACAGTGGGGAGTGGTTGGTGGTTGAGGCCTGGGCTATGGCCCAAATGCATGACAAGAACCTTTTTAACACCTTAAGTAGCTTGATTTGACTAGAATGCATGAGTATCATGCACGGGTTAACTTGTCCCTTATATGTTTGCCATCTATGGCCCCTCCACAAATTGGGAAATTCCAATTTTTTTACAAATTCTTCGACAATAAGTTGCCATTCCTCAACCATTGCTGGGAACTGCAAGAGAAAGATTGTTTTAAAGTTAAATCAATACATGCATCTACAATCATACTATTTGAAATTCTGTTTTAATTACACAGCCAGCTAGCTGTCTTATCTGAAGCAGGATTATGTGATGTGACGCCAATGCTTGCGATGCAGCTGACACAATACAGCCAGCAAATTACAGACCTATCCCCACAGCAAACCACAGATCTACCCACACAGGACACCGTTCAAGCCGCCCAGCGACAGAGAGATCAAACTAGCAGAAGGGGAAAGAAAAGGGCACGTGACCAGGAACAATGCTGGCTCTAAAAACGACCGAATGTGCGACCCAGTTAAGGAGGAAGGATGAGATGACTGTGTTGGGAGCAACAGTCATGCAAAAAATGAAAAAGCTGCCAGTGGAAATGAGTCTGGAGGTAGGAAGTTTGGTCAATGATGTGCTATATAGGGAGACATGAGGGAACTCACATAAGACACTACATTGTCACAATCCCCCCAAACACAGGAGCAAGTTCATTTCTGGCCGGCCCAATCCCATACAGTTCATCCACTCCCACCCCACAGGCAATATCCCATAATGGGAAGCCAAGCAAGTACCCTTCCTGCCTACAGGACTTCAACACCAATGGGAAGAACAAGTATGCTTCAATGCACAGGAAGTCCTATCTCACATTGAACATTTTCATTACGAACAGCTTTTATGTTTATATATTTTTTTTTTACTAAAGTTTAATTTTTAAGCTTTTAATTTTATGTTTGCCCTAAATTCATTAGAATATTAATTTTGCTTTTCTCTCTTCAACCCCTCTCTGTGCAGAAATGGGTTCCATACCCCTCCTGACTTTAGGGCTGCCAGGTTAGGTATAGAGATGACATCACGGAGCAGTACAATGCATCTTAATAGCCACATGCAACAATGCAGCCCCCTGTATATAAAGGTCACCCTGCTGCTGGTTTAGATGATGAGGAAAAAGATGGCGAGTAAGCTAGAGAGCGATATAGAGATGCAAACTGAGGCAAAACCCAAAAGCAGGATTAGGAGGCTGTGGGAGATGATGAGAGGCAAGAGGACATCTGAGCCGGATCCCTGCAATGTGTGTGTTAATGGCACACACATATATACTGCGAGCCGTATACACCGCGGCCAAGCGAGAAGAAAGAGGTGGTGGGGAACATCTAGAAAAGTACCTCCGCAAAAACCAACTAGCGATGCCCTAAAAGAGTCACTACATCTGAACCACAAAAAGAGGCATAAAAAACGTAGCCCTCCAGAGCAGCCTTCACGTTATAAACATCATACGAAGAAGGAATTGAAAGTTCTGCTGTTACAGCGAAGCAGTGAAGTGGAAGAGAGGGAAAGCCGCATACAGGCGCTGGAGGGCCGCATACAAGACCTAGAGCAATACCTAAATCGGCTCCTGGTGCGGGTCATACACGAAGCCCTAGAATTGCTCCATAGTCACCCGACTAACCTGTGGACCACAAACCTGCTGTCTCACCTGCCTACAAGACCCGTCCAAACCAACAATGATCCTGATATCACCTGTGTACCAGACCCGGCTTCCCCGACGACGATCCTACTGTCTAACCCGTGTACCAGACCCGGCTTACCTGACCACGGTCCTGCTGTCTCATCCGTGTACCAGACCCGGCTTACCCAACGACGATCCTGCTGTCTCACCTGTGTACCAGACCCGGCTTACCTGACTACAATTCTGCTGTCTCATCCGTGTACCAGACCCGGCTTACCTGACCACGGTCCTGCTGTCTCATCCGTGTACCAGACCCGGCTTACCCAACGACGATCCTGCTGTCTCAGCCGTGTACCAGACCCGGCTTACCTGACTACAATTCTGCTGTCTCATCCGTTTACCAGACCCGGCTTACCAGACTACGATTCTGCTGTCTCACCCGTGTACCAGACCCGGCTTCATTTACCCTATTTGATATGAATTCTCTTATCTGAATCCCCTTAACAGAAGTTTATTAACTTTCCTTTCCTATTTGGGAAACATCCATTCATTTTATTGTAATATAAATACACGTTGATATATGTTTATACATATATCACAAGTATCTTTCTTTTAGACCCCCAATTCACCTGTCATTTTGTAATTTATTACAGCTTACATCCTTTATATTAGCATGATTGTTAATGTTTTTGACTGTTAGTGACTGTATATATTTTCTTGTAACTTGTACAGAAAAGTATGCGGAGAAACATGGGTCTTTCTTTGATCATTAAAAAAGTGCAATTTAAAAAATTAAATCTTAAGTGTCCCTCTATAGACTATTGAATTGTTGGGAGGTTTGGTTTATATGTCAAATAAAAAACCAAACAACCAAACATTAGAAACCATGGGCACTCACAAGAACACCTTGAACAACCACTATTAGAACTTTTTTTTTGCTGTATTATTTGATTTTAAACCAATAACATATAATGTACAAAACATTGAAAAATATAAATGTTGTTGGGGCCACTTTAATTAGCAAATAATGGCTGCATTATTATGATTTCATGCTGGAAAATATTACTTATTATTATTTTTTTTCTATTTTTAGGAGCTAGATGAGGACATTATTTGGTTCCATGCACCTCCTAGAGAGGATAATAGTAAGCAATGTAATTAAAGCTACTTATTAGTCCCTCCAGGCTGTTAGAGATCAGTACATCTCAAGCAAAATGGCCTTTGCGGCATATAAACAAATAGTAAGTAACACTAAGCAGAAATTACTAGCAGTGTGATTAATAATTATTAGAATAAATGTGTATCAACTGTATGTAGAGGCAACAAAGCAAATTTAAGGTTTGAAGAATGATTCTTATGTACAATTTTTTTCTATTTTTAGGACCTAGATGAGGAATATATCTGGTTTGACGCACCTCCAAGAGAGGATAGCGGTAAGCAATGGAATGAATGCTCTGAAATTATAATAGTCCCTACTTTAATGTCCTGGCCCTTCCTGAATATGTTTGCAAAGATTTAATTTTAAAAGCAAAAATAAGAGCGAGGGCAATGGACATTCTTGTATAATACCATTAGAGTGGAATTAGGTGAAGTGTTAGTGTATATAGCTCTAATTCCAAGCTTTTTGATTTTAAGGGATTGACCAATCTCATCCATCTAATTCTCAAGATGTTTCATATTAAAATTTGCAGGACGAAAAAGATGGAGGAATGTTTCTAAAAAAAAGGTACGTCAAAAGTCATCTGTACATTACATTTATACCTAGGGATATCCATCCACTACAAAACATAAAACGCTTATATTGTTGGTTAGATTGTTGTCTCCTATTAAAAAAAAGGTTTATTCTCTCCCCTGCACTATAGGAAACCTCCCATTATAAAATAATGGATGATGAGCCAGCCACCGAGTAAGTAACTTTCATAGCTCCAGAAAAACTGAAAAAGTGTTAACACTTCCAAACCCTTTCCCAGTGTCTTTCCCTCACATTGTATATATGGATGCCCTTCTAAAATGTTTGTAAGATAAGAGTGAGGGCAATGGACATTCTTGTATAATACCATTAGAGTGGAATTAGGTGAAGGGTTAGTGTATATACCTCTAATTCCAAGTTTTTTGATTTTTAAGGTATTGACCAATCTCATCTAATTCTCAAGATAATTTTTATTTAAATTTGTCAAATTGGATAAGTTGCAATCGGGAAATAATTGAACAAATCAAAGTGAGATGAGGCTTGGCATTAGTTGGCAAACTATTTAACTTTTGATAGAATTTCTTAAACTCGTTCATAACTTTAACAGGATCCCCCCTTTATTTGTAAGGACATTCCTCTGGGCCAATCTGAGCATAGGTACCAGGAGCCTTTCAGCCTTGTTTCCCATTTGAGGCCTTTCATTGTTTACATTGGTTCAGAGTGAGAGGTTATTGAATCAGATGGCCCCTAATAAGAGCTTTATGGGCATATCATAGGGACTTTTTATCAGTCTTCTCATGTGTATTTAGCATAAATTGTTCCTCCAGGGTTTGAGAGGACTTTAAAATTGGTCACCTGACCCCCCAAAATAACTCATCGATTCAAGTACATAGATCATGCTCTTAGGAATAAAATGGTGTAAGGTGCACATATTGGGGCCAGAACGGGAGATAGTTTGGCAAATTGCACTTGCAGGTGCTAGTCAAGATTATTGACTGTTACTTTGCATCTTATTTACAGGACCAAAAACCTGGTGGAAAAAAATATTTTAAAAAAAGGTACGTCAATAGTCATCTGTACATTACACTTACACCTAGGAATATCCACTACAACGAAACATAAAAGCTTATATTGTTGGTTAGATTGTTTTCTCCTATTAAAATGTTTTTTTTGTATTCTCTCCCCTGCACTATAGGAAACCTCCCATTATAAAAATCTTGAGGAGGAGCCAGCCAACGAGTAAGTGACTTTCATAGCTCCAGAAAACCTGAAACACTTCCAAACCCTTTCCCAGTGTCTTTCCCTCACAGTGTATATATGGATGCCCTTCTAAAATGTTTCTATTGTGCACATGGCTCCCTTGATCGTTGTCATTTACCAGGCTTCTCTTCATTTTACAGAAAGAAGCCAAACTGGTTTATATACGCTGGCTGACATGGATAGGGTGCATTACTATTATTGTCGTGTAGGCGGGAGGACAGATGCCATGGCCCATTGGTATTGGTTGGGCTTCCACCCTGGTGGAGTGTAATAGGTTGGTGACTGCTGTGGAGAGAGTACCTACCTTGTTCAGGTGTAAGCATCATGCTTACACCTAGCCCTACCAACACAGAGGGGCATCATTCTTGGAACATCAAATAAAAAGGCATATTTGAACGACAGGGAGTGGTTCTTTAAATTAATGAGCGTGGTAAGTTTCCTATTCTAACACATATTGTCCATGCTGATAGTGTGGACTTTCTCTGGGATACAGTGTTATGGTGCTGTGTGTGTCTTTATATGACTCAGGACTTACAAGTGATTGGGAACCAGGTGGGGATGATTGAATATGCAACAGCTGTGAGAGGGTTTGTGGATGTGGAGGGATAAGAATGTGTGAGAGGTAATATACTGAGGGAACTGTCTTTATAGTGTTTATGTGTGTGGAGTATTAATAATGAGGAGAAACACAGATAAAGGGGTGGCGCTAATGTGTCATTGAGAAACATTATTAGGGAAGTAACTGTAGTGTTTATATTTCTCAATGAGATGACCTGTAGGGATGGGCAGTATGGAAGGGCCTCTCAGTAGGGGAGGATGGTCTGACCTGTTGAAAGGGGAAGGAATAGTTTGATAACTGGGGCAGTGGTAGTATGAGTAGTGGGGAATCAGGACCTATGAATGGAAGACATGCTCATTGTCAAGCATAACATTTGAGATCCAGGAATCTTTACAACTTCTAGGACAATTCACACCATTTTACATAAATACAATACACTACCCAATCCAGTACAGTACTTCACCATCACCTGCAATAGGAAAGTTCAAAAATAACTTTGTTTCTTCCTCCCAGATATATTTCAGCACAATAGTCCCATAAGAACCACCAAGAGAACAGTCTATTCCCCATATTTACACCTAACTAAACTATCTCCACAGCAATCTATAACCTAAATCACTCAACCAGGTTCTATCTAGACCCAATCAAAAGGATAAACTACTACAAATACTTCTAACCTTTCCTGCAACCAATAGAATCATCACACGATCACAAACAGCATTTTACATTGGTGACCCCACTTGTTGGAATATTTTTTGGCTTTATTTTTAAAATCATTTGGAATATATTTTTGGGGTATTTTTTTTTAACATCACTCAATTTAAAAGCTTACAAGTCTGGATTATAAAGAAGAAAGAAGAACAGAGTTGGTAGGTAAGATATATATATATTTTTTAATAAAGTGTTTTTATTAATTAGATTTTTAAGGGATGGTACAGCAAAACAAATTACAAAACAAAACATACATACCCAATTCCAGGATAAGTGTTCTAAAAGTTATTGTCGCTTTTAACATATAACAGACAAAGATATTAATTGACTTTAATTGACTCTATTCAGATTAAGGGCTAGATTTACTAAGCTGCGGGTTTGAAAAAGTGGGGATGTTGCCTATAGCAACCAATCAGATTCTAGCTTTCATTTATTTAGCACCTTCTACAAAATGACAGCTAGAATCTGATTGGTTGCTATAGGCAACATCCCCACTTTTTCAAACCCGCAGCTTAGTAAATATAGCCCTAAGTGTTTTTATTGATAAAAATGTACAGTGAACTACACTCCGGAACAAACCTAAATAAATGAGGTTAAAACTGAAACTGAAACTAAAGCTGCGCAGGGCTGTTACTAATATCATAACTGGTGGTTCGCCATACACATCAAACCATATCATCTTGGAAGGGAAGGACAGTAAATTGAGACTCATACCAGTGGTGCCAGATTTTATGATACTTGTGTAAGGCCTTTCTACTATCGTACATAGACCGTTCATGACTACATATCTCAGTAACTAAATTAGTCCAATGATCAACACTGGGAGCCTCCGGCACCATCCAACCCCTATCAAGGACCACCTTGGCCAGGGAGGACAATATAAATATATATTTGAAGAGTGGCTTGTCTATATTCTCATCTAATGTAATACCAAACAAACATATCTTGGGGCACATGGGAGGGGTAAGAGGTAGTGTAGAGGAGATGTAATCCCATATATTACACCAAAATGATTGAACAACTGGGCATGTCCATAATAAGTGCCAGAAAGTACATACGGGGTCTCCGCACTTAGGAAACTAAGAGGAGGTGCGAAATCTCATCATGTGAAGGCTAGAGGGGGTTAAATACACTCTATGTAATATATAAAAATGTATTTGCTGGAATTTGAGACAAGAGGTGGCATTTTTTTACCCTATCACCAAGCTCCATTTGTCATCTGAAAGGACACCCAGATCAGTCTCCCATTTGTTTCTCAACTGATCCAATCCTCTCGGAGACATCTAAGGTAGTAATGTGGCATACAACACTGATATTAATTTACAGGAACCTAGAGAAACCTAGAACCTAAAGAACCCATCACATTTTTTAAAGGGGAGTCTAGGGTCTGTGGCTGCTCTCTAGGAAATTGAGCGTTAATGGTATGCCTCAATTGCAGATGTCTGAAGAACCGGGAATTAGGTAACTAGTAAGCAGACATTAGTTGCTCAAATGATCTTATATGACCATCTATATATATTTTGCCAATAGTATGCACTCCCGCTTTTATCCACATCATTGTATCTTCCAAGGAATTTGTTGTATTCTTTATACATTTCTATAGGAATACCATCAATACCTGGGGACTTACAATTTGGAAATGATGAAAAGGCTGCCCTAATTTTGTCTTCTGAAACGGGGGAATCTAGGAGGTCGGACGATTCTGGTCAAGTTTAGGAAGTCTATGCTCCACTTCGCTCACTCTCTCCCGCATCTTCTGAAGGGCATGGCGTATTATTGAGAGGCTGCTCTGAACCTTAATAATCTTATCCATAATTTTTCTCTCGGTGGATGTTATGGCCAATAGACCTTGTTGGAGGGATGTGGGATCTCCCTGTTTTGGGACATCTTTGTCAGCAGAGGAAGGGGAGGATTAAGGTACACAGCGGAGTGAAAAAGTCGCACTGCTTCCCTGAGCCATCTTGGGCTGTCTAGCAAATTTCTACAGTTTAACCGCAGCAGCAGCCGCAGCATCTGGACCTGTCTTACCCATACTGCTAGGCCAAAGGCTATTATTGTGATATATAACCACACTCCACCTCTTCTCAGCCACAGCCTTGCAGATCCACTCTGGCAGTACACAATAATAACTCCCACACTACAACCCCAGTGCTATAGTTACATATTATGGAGAGAGCATAGCGGACAAAACCCAATTTACAGATCCCCGTACTGTAATTAATATGTTTGGTTGTGGAATATAGCACAGTGTAAACTATACTTTTCTGTATATATAAATCCCTAGGCTTTTTATACAAATGTGATTCCAGAAGTTGATCTCCGTGTGTTGGTGGGAGGCGTGAGGTAAATCATGGAAGTCAGGGAGGAGACTTCAAACAATCCTGTGTCTTTTGGATTTAGTCCCCTCAATCAACCTTAAATCAGACTTCCAAGATGTTTTGGTATTAGTTAGTCTTGTATGTGTTTAAGACTTTATTGTTTAAGCTTGTCACTGGGATAGAGATATTCATTTACA
Organism: Mixophyes fleayi; assembly: GCF_038048845.1. Lineage (NCBI taxonomy): Eukaryota > Metazoa > Chordata > Amphibia > Anura > Limnodynastidae > Mixophyes > Mixophyes fleayi. The sequence goes on along the minus strand of NC_134408.1, from coordinate 30,327,776 downwards.
GAACCATATATAGTGAGGATATAGAGGATAAGAGATAATTTGGATCTCAAGTTAGGATAATAATAATAATAATAATAGTTTAGGACCCCTGAACCTGCCGATCAATTTTAAACCATGTTTAACAGCTTAGCTCTCCCTGGTAAGAATCATAGTTTTTATGTTCACTTAAATATAATAATCAACAAGTGAAACACTTTTAAAGGAGCTAATCACATATAGATGGACTGAATGTATTAGCTGTACATGCCCTCTTGTTAGTTTTGGCAACGGACGGCTCAGGGGCAGTTCTTCAGTTAGGAAACTACAGCAAATTCAACAGGAGCCTCTTCACAGGTAATCGACAGATGTTTTTATGGGTTTTTTTATAATTTTGGGACCCAGAATGATGGGATATAGAATAACAAGCCGGATAAAGCAGGAGAGCTAAGGAGCAGACGTTCTACACCATTGCTAGCTAGGCCACGTCCCTATTTGTAACATGCATAGGAGATATATAAGGTTAACATTACAGCTCAAATACAGTACTTAGCACTGTTACAGGCACTCAAATAATAAAGGGGGGCAGTCACTTTAGAGGTTGATGAGGAAGTCACTGTGATGATGAGACATATAGGGAGGTATACAGAAGGACTTGTGCCAGATGAGGAGACTGATATGTATGGCCTCAAAATGGTGGCAAGTGGCAGTTATTATGCAGGCGCACATTTCCCTTCCTCAATCTCAAACGATTTGTCGCTGTAAAGTCTCAGAGGGACAAAATTCAGGCACCCGAACACTTAGCTGTTAATGTGTAGATGTTGGCATATAGGGAGGTATACAGAAGGACTTGTATACAGATGAGGAGACAAATATGTATGGCCTCAAAATGGTGGCAAGTGGCAGATATTGTTATTAATATTAGAGTTATATTTGATAACATATATTTCTGAAATTAAGAAATATGATTTGTTTTCTTAACCAGGACAAGTTGTACAAAATAGATATGGCTTTTAGAATAAGTAACTGAATATATTGTTTGCTCTTATGAGCCAATAATAGATTTACAGTTTTAGAGGTTTTTTCATTAGGTTAATTAGCTTCTTTTTGGCATTTTTGTTCAGTTGCTTATTGAGTGTGTGTAATGTACGTTATGTAAATAACAGGGGTTTCATCACAGAGTAGACAATTTTATTTTTACTATTAAAGTGTTAAAACTGCACTATATGCACTCTCGTACATATTTGGTGGTCGTGCCCTGTCATTTCCTCCTTCTGGGACAGGGTCGCGAGGCTTCTCTCCTCTCTTCTCCAATGCCCTATTAGGAAGAATCCGTGGTCCTTTTTACTCTGTTATCCCATACAGGACCTTGATACCCACTCTGCGAAGCTAGCTTCACACGTGCTGGCGGTCGCCAAATGCCTGATAGCTAAATCATGGAAGCGGGTGGAGCCTCCTCCCGTCTCTTCTTTAAGATCATATATATGGTTTATAGCCAACATGGAAAAGATCACCTCGTCATTACGGGACAAAGAAGACAAATCCCATCAGGTGTGGGCCCCCTGGCTCTATGCCTAGAGTCTCGTAGTCAGTCTTCCTTTAAATAATCTCCCCTTTACACGACCCTACATAAAATTGAGTCTATTGCTTCTCTAAAAATGCCACTTTACAGACTTGTTAGCGCTCCCTCTGGAGAGAGAGCACGTTTCTCTTAGCTTATCTCATTAGACGACCATGTCCTTTCCCCCCCCCCCTACCCCACACCCCTTTATTGTCCACTGCCTTACCTCCCCCTCTCTTGCCCACCATTAACTTGTTATATTGTAATGTATACTTCTGTTACGAGAGTGACATTGCTGGATACATGTATTTTCAATGTTCTGCTCAAACTTCTCTTTGTTCTCTGTCATTGTTATTGAACTCATGTTCTTCTTTTTTTTGTATGCAATAAAATTTTGAGTTAAAAAAAAACTGCAATATATAGCTTAATAAGCAATGGGTAGGTTATTAAACTGAGGGAAGTCACTATGGCTGCCAGTTTTAGAAAATTATATCATATTCCTACCCATATAGAATATGATATGTATGGGAAGCTACATGTAGTAAAACGTAGGCATAAGTGCAGATATGTGATTTGAAGTTATATGCAGGGGTATATGTGAAGAGTCTCACCTCTGGCAGCACTTATACCCACACCCATACATGCATACACATGCAAGAACACACGCAGATTGGGGAGTAAAGAGCCTGGGGTCGGCCATCTTGTTCACCAGACACAGTGGTTCAAGTTAAGATTTAAAGCAGTCATACAAGTGGAGACGACACTGTTCAATTTTCTACGGTGGTGACAGCATAATTAACCTATGATAACACTAATATACAGTATATACCTCCAGCCATCAAACTTTAGCATTGTTGCAGATCTGAAGAATAGGACTCAGAGAAACAGCTGTACATCAGTAGGAGATAGCTGGATTAGATTGTAGGCATATATATAATAACGTGATTGGAGGAATGTGCTACCCATGACCTCCATGACGCTGCCCACACCCTTTTCAGTAACACAGCGCTGCTCAAAATAGGCCCTTCATAATTTTTAGCTCCAGGGCCATTTGGCCCTTTATCTGGTCCTGCCCACATTATTTATATGAATGAACTAAATAAAACATTATCCTGTGCGTTTGGTATATTTCTTTCTTGCCCTATGTAAAAAGATTCACAGTATAGTCAGGTCCAGATTCAAGATTTGCAATACATTGAAGTGTCAGGTCAATATCTAAGATTACAGACCCACAGGATTGCCGGTTTCAAGATCAAGGTTCAAAGTTTAGCAGATAAATAGGATCTAAATGTGACACCATCAACTCCATCCCTAAGTCACTGATCAGACTGCTGGGAGACACAGTATTTTAAAAACTGACTTAACTGCCGCACTGCTGGAACAGCAAGAAACCAAACTACAGCAGCACCTCTGGTGAGAGTATGGTACTGCACCAAAGTTCTCAGTCCACAGAAACCAGGACTCCAAGTCCTGACAATTAATCTATTATATTATTTACTCTGTTTCTCTACCTGGGAGGACAAAACAGAAACATTTTGATCCCTGGAGGAGATCCACTGTGGCTCTTGGATCATAGTTGCCTTCTCTCCCAGAAGATTGGGTAGGCGAAACGCCTGCACTCTGCTGTGCCTTCCATACTACAAGAAATGGCCACTTCCCTTCATAAAAGGAGACAATGAGATTAAATAATGTAGTTCTGGAAATAGATCTGTGCTAAACGAAAATGGTCTAGCTGGTCTGGCTTTGGAAACAAGAGCTCCCTTATTGAAGCTTGTTGTTGGTGCCGACCACACAGGCATATGCATGCGATACTTTGCCCTGTAATCTATATTGCAAATAAAACTCTTGTGCGTTGGAACAACAGCGATCGCAATGGAGAATCTTTTGTACATGTGATACATATGGACGTATCAGAGTCTCTGTGCCTGTCTATTTGTGAGTGTGTGTTTCTCTGTGTCTATCTGTCTGTTTGTGTGTGTGTGTGTGTGTATGTCTGTCTATCTATGAGTGTGTGTGTACGTACGTGAGTTTGTGCTAGCACATGTGCACTAGCCAGTATATGCATATACATAATACAAGCAAGTCACTTATAAAAGTTTGATAGATTTTTTATATTTATCAAGCTGAACTAATGCTACAAAATAGGGCTTTTTAACATTACGCGCTTTATTCAACCAGTTATCATAAGCAATTGATCCCCCATGCTTCTGCATGGGAGACCTTAGTATTTATCAAGCTGTGCAGCAGTAATTTCAGTGCTGTGCTGCTTGGTTATCACTGGTGTTGCCATAATGTTTCCAGTAAAATAAAAATAATCTTTTTTCAACCCTGTTACACATACAGATTCTGGTGGCGTGCCACCCATACACAAACTGCCCACATAACAATAGGTTCCAACTGGTGGCGCAAGAATGCTCCTGGGCGGTACTAGGTACTAAACACACCCACAAGTAGAGCTAGACACACCCATTGGACAGAGCTGGACAAACCCCCTTTGACAGTGCAACACGCCTTGATGCTTGGTGCTACTTGCACAATGTCCCTGAAATTACTTTTCAAAAGAGTCAAGTATGTCTCAGATAAGCCTTCATTTACAGTTTATGTGATATGTATTCTCTTATCTGTATCCCCTTAACAGAAGTTTATTTAACTATACTTTCCCATTTGGGAAACATCCATTCTTTTTATTGTAATATAAATACATGTTTATATATGTTTATACATATATCATAAGTATCTTTCTTTTAGACCCCAATTCACCTGTCATTTTATAATTTATTACAGCTTACATCCTTTATATTAGGAAGATTGTTAATTTTTTTGACTGTTAGTAGCTGTATATATTTTATTGTAACTTGTACACAAAAGTATGCGGAGAATCATGGATCTTTCTTTGATCATTAAAAAAGTGCAATTTAAAAAATTAAATCTTAAGTGTCCCTCAATAGTCTATTGACATGTTGAGAGGTTTGGTTTATTTGTCAAATAAAAAACCAAGCAACCAAACTTTAGAAAACATGGGCATTCATAAGAACACCTTACACAAACACTATTAGAACTTTTTTTGCCCTATTATTTGTTTTTAAACCAATAACATGTAATGTACAAAACATCGAAAAATGTAAATGTTGTTGGAGGCATATTAATTAGAAAATAATGGCTGCGAGGTCATCACCTGTGTATAACATCATTATGATGTTATGCTGCAAAATACTACTTATTAGTCCCTCCAGGCTGTTGCAGATCAGTACATCTCCTGGATAATGGCATGTGCAGCAGATGACGAAATGGTAAGTAACACTAAGCAGAAATCACTAGAAGTGTGATTAATATTTATTAGAATAAATGTGTATCATCTGTCTATAGCGGCAACAAAATGTAAGGTTTGAAGCATGATTCTTATGTATAATTTTTTTCTTTTTTTAGGACCTAGATGAAATCATCTGGTTTGACGCGCCTAAGAAAAGGGATAGCGGTAAGCAATGTCATTTAAGATCTGAATTTATAATAATTCCTGCTTTAATGTCCTGGCCCTTCCTGAATATGTTTGCAAAGATTCAATTTCAAAAGCAAAGATAAGAGGAAGGGCAATGGACATTCTTGTATAACACCATTAGAGTGGAATTAGGTGAAGGGTTAGTGTATATAGCTCTAATTCCAAGCTTTTTCATTTTTAAGGGATTGACCAATCTCATCTAATTCTCAAGATGATTCATATTTAAATTTGTCAATCTGGATAGGTTGCAATCGGCCAGAAAAAAATTAATAGAACACATCAAAGTGGGATGAGGCTTGGCATTAGTTGGCAAACGATTTAACTTTTCATAGAATTTCTTAAACTCCTTCCTAACTTTAGCAGGTTCCCCCATTTATTTGTAAGGATATTCCTCTGGGCTAATCGGAGCAAGGGGAGATAGTTTGGCAAATTGCACTTAAGGTGCTATTCAAGATTTTTGACTGTTACTTTGCATCTTATTTACAGGACGAAAAAGCTGGAAACGGATTTTTAAAAAAAAGGTACGTCAATAGTCATCTGTTCATTACATGATTCATTACATTTACACCTATGATCCATCCACTACAAAACATAAAAAGCTTATATTGTTGGTTAGATTGTTGTCTCCTATTAAAATGTTTTTTTTTTATTCTCTTCCCTGCACTATAGGAAACCTCCTATTACAAAGAGCTGAAGGAGGAACCAGCCACTTCCCTTTTTGAAAAGGAGCAACCAGCCACCGAGTAAGTGACTTTAATAGCTCCAGAAAACCTGAAACACTTCCAAACCCTTTCCCAGTGTCTTTCCCTCACAGTCTATATATGGATGCCCTTCTAAAATGTTTCTATTGTGCACATGGCTCCCTTGATCGTTGTCATTTACCAGGTTTCTCTTCATTTTACAGGAAGAAGCCAAATCTCTTCATCCGGTGGCTTATGTGCATATGGTGCATATCAGTCGAAGTGGAGGAGTATTGACACATTTCCATCCTGGTGGAGTGAGATAGGTTGGTGACTGCTGTGGAGAGAATACCTACCTTGTTCAGGTGTAAGAATGATGCTTATATCTGAGCAAGGTAGGTGATTTCTCCACAGCAGTCACCAACCTAACTCCACCAGGATGTAAGCCCTACCAACAGCGAGGGCCATCATTTATGTACCTCAATAAAAAGGCAAATCTGAATTACTGGAAGTGGTTCTTTAAATGAATGAGTGTAGTAAGTCTACTATTCTAACACATATTGTCCATGCTGATAGTGTGGACTTTGTCTGGGATACAGTGTTATGGTGCTGTGTGTGTCTTTATATGACTCAGCAATTACTGGTGATTGAGAACAAGGTGGGGATGATTGAATATGCAGCAGCTGTGAGTGGGTTTGTGGATGTGGATGGATAAGAATGTGTGGGAAGTAATATACTGAGGGAACTGTCTTTATAGTGCTTATGTGTGTGGGGGAGGTATTAGTATTAATGAGGAGAAACACAGATAAAGGGGTGGCGCTGATGTGTCATTGAGAAACAATGACACATTGTGTTTATATTTCTCAATGAGATGACCTGTAGGGATGGGCAGTATGGAAGGGTCTCTCAGTAGGGGAGGATGGTCTGACCCGTTGAAAGGGGAAGGAATAGTTTGATAACTGGGGCAGTGGTAGTATGAGTAGTGGGGAATCAGGACCTATGAATGGAAGACATGCTCATTGTCAAGCATAACATTTGAGATCCAGGAATCTTTACAACTTCTAGGGCAATTCACACCATTTTACATAAATACAATACACTACCCAATCCAGTACAGTACTTCACCATCACCTGCAATAGGAAAGTTCAAAAATAACTTTGTTTCTTCCTCCCAGATATATTTCAGCACAATAGTCCTATTAAAACCACCAAGAGAACAGTCTATTCCCCATATTTACACCTAACTAAACTATCTCCACAGCAATCTCTAACCTAATTCACTCAACCTGGTTCTATCTAGACCCAATCAAAAGGATAATCTACTACAAATACTTCTAGCCTTCCCTATAACCAATAGGATCATCACACGGTCACAAACAGCATGGGGTCCCCCCATTTCTCAGCCAACCAGCCCTAGGCTTAGCCATCTGGGACTAGTGGCACCATAGCAGGGGAACCCGCAGCAGGGGGTCCCTCTGCCACAATGACAACCAGCCCCAAGCTGGTCAGCACGGGGTTGGATTCCTTAGGGAGTTGGAGTTTGCAAAAAAAATGTGGGACCCCACCCTATTTGTTTCTAGCCCCATGCTGACAGCACCAGGACTCTTCCCATACCCCTGGGCGGTGGGTGTTGGGTTATAAATGTATATATAAAATATAAATTAATTAATTAAATACTATTTTACATTGTTGAACCCATGACTGCCAGGGTATACTGGCACTTGGGGAACCACTTTTTGGAATATTTTTTGGCTTTATTTTTTAAATCGTTTGGAATATATTTTTGGGGTTCTTTTTTTTTTTTATAACATCACTCAGTTTGGATTAAAAACTTATAAGTCTGGATCATAAAGAAGAAAGAAGAACAGAGTTGGTAGATAAGAATGTTTTTTTAACAAAATGTTAATAAAATATTGTGGTCTTAACAAGGGGTATGTTTTATTTACATTTTACATTGGTGCACTACAGGACAGAGTGGGCCTTGGTTGACAGGGCATGCTGGCACTTGTGGTTCCCTAAGTGCCAGCATACCCTAGCAGCCATAGGTATGCTGATGGTTGTAGTACTACAAGCACCAGCATGCCCAGACTGTTCATTGCAGCCCAGGCTTGCTGGGACCTGTAGTTCAACAATGTTAAATAGTGTTTCATTTCTTTCTTTCTTTTTTTTTTTACATATCTATTACCCCACACCCACCGCCCAGGGGTGTGAGAAGAGCCCTAGTGCTGTCAGCACAGGGCTGGGTATCCCTAAGGAGGGAGCCTGCGTGTTTTTGCTGACTCCAACTGCCTAGGGAATCCAGTGCTGTGCTGACCAGCCTGCGACTGATTGGCATCTTGACAGGGGGACCCCCTTGCTGTAGGTTCACCTGCTTTGATGCCATCAGACCCGATTGGCTAAGCGTAGGGCTGGTTGGAGGAGAATAGCAGGGACTCCAAGCTAGGCTGGCAGCACTAGGGTTAGCATGACAGGGGGGGAGGGGGGGGGGGTTATACCCAGCTATGGGGCACAAGTACTGGTATTTCAATAGTCAGAAGGTGTCTTGGCACTTTCAAAGACAATTCCAGAATGAAGCAGCTTTCACAGTGCAGTTCCTGTGGTCTTTATGTTACATAAAACAATATATCAATTGATTATTCTAAAACATACTATTCACTTTCAACAAGGCAGGATGTATGTAAGTACTATCTGAAGAATCTATGTGCTCACCAGAGAGTGCTAATATTTCCATATTTGTTATGCTAAGACAAACATTCACCTGCAACAGCCAAAAATCTCATCATCATCATCGATATATATTTATATAGCGCCATTATATTCCGTAGCGCTGTACAATTGGGAACAAACACAGCAATTATCATCATCATCATCATTTATTTATGTAGCGTCACTAATTCCGCAGCGCTGTACAGAGAACTCCTTCACATCAGTCCCTGCCCCATTGGAGCTCACAGTCTAAATTCCCTAATATAGACACACACTCACACAGACACAGACAGACAAAGAGGGAGATAGACAGACAGGGAGACAGACAGACAGAGACTAGGGTCAATTTTTGATAGCAGCCAATTAACCTACCAGTATGTTTTTGGAGTGTGGGAGGAAACTGGAGCACCCAGAGGAAACCCACGCAAACACAGGGAGATCATACAAACTCCACACAGATAAGGCCATGGTCGGGAATCGAACTCATGACCTCAGTGCTGTGAGGCAGAAGTGCTAACCACAATAAAACAATACTGGGTAATACAGACAGACAGAGAGGTAAGAGGGCCCTGCTCGCAAGCTTACAATCTTTAGGACAGTTCTCATTAGATAGCATTTAGATTTGTCATTTAAAGAAACACTATTCAGCTGCTTAATGTTATCTACATACACCACACACACCACCCCTTGACTCATTAATTACTAGGGAATATTTCTCCCTTGAGCTTAGACGCTGAAACATTTTCATCCAATATTCGGGCAAATCAGCTGACATACGACCATTCGGTCAGAAGTCTAGTTAGTGTGTATAGTGGCGCGATAGTCTAAAGTCGTGCCAAAGTGCCTATTGTCAGCTCATTTGGTTGGTCAAACTGTTTAATATTTTCCGACCAATCCATCTAACGATCATGTAATGTGTATAATTTTCCGATCGATCCACTACCAAGTGCCAACAGTTCCTTGAACTGAGACTCCTTTGGGGGCGTGTGTATGTTAATTTCTGGTGCCTGTACCAGTCCCATTTGGTAATTAGGTGCTTCTAGCGGTAAGCAATACCAGGGGGTAAATGTATAAATGTCCGATTTCTGCAAGTCGCCGGAAATCGGCGACTTTGCAGGTAAAATTTAAAGCGGCGATGGCTTGTAAAGGCAAGTTTGCCTTTACAAGCCATCAGCCCTTTAAATTTTCACCCCTGTCACGTGACCTGTCTTCCCCAAGGATAGAGTCACAAAGTTGGCAACTGTGATTTTGTTGTTTATTTTAAGGAAACTGACTGTGACTATGGAATATATTGCAAAAGACGGAAAAGGGTTGGGAGTATGTGAATGCAGTGAGGAAGGGTTGTGACATTCAAGACGTTTAAGTGGAACTTTAGTAAACAGAATCTGCGTGTATACGCGCACATCAACCACTAAACCCAGGAGTTTCTAGAAAACAATGAGTGACAAGATAAGGAGGGGGCTGCCAAATCAGTCTCAGCACCTGTCTCTTTTGAGAAATTGTCATTCCACCTCAATCTAGAGTCTGAGTCAGAGCACAACAAATTTATAGCATTAAAATTTAGTATACATTGATCAGAAAATTAAGTGAGAGTGAAATTGACACGGTATGACATCTTCAAGAACTTGAAATTGGGATGAAAATATCAAGTATCACTCTAGCTCTTGGGGCGTGTTACTGTAACAGTATATAATAACTCTGACACCCTATGTTTTATGGGCTAGACGTGACAGCAGACCAATCTATAGTTGATATTCACAAATTTAGGTCCCCTGAATAATTTGGCTAATTGAACTTAATTCACATAAGATTTGACAAAACATGCCACCTGTAGAATCAGACCAATCAATGTCAAGTAAACAAAAACGAGCCAATCACAGTGCAGCAGTCACCATCACATGACTAAAATCTTATAAAAGTAGCATGTACCCAGTTTCACAATCATTCTTCTTAGTTGTATTAAGAAATTTTTCTCAGAATCTCTTAAGTGAATCTTGGCCACTGCATAGCTTAGCCTATTAAACAGACTCAATGATACACTTACAAATATTTGTGGTAACACTCTCCAAAGTGTATATACTGCATAGATTTCTCAGTTTACACATAATGTTTAATGTTTAATTGGCAATATTACAAACATTGGAACAGATTGAGTTTTTTGTGATTTAATTTTTTTCTTTCAGCTCATTCAGACTTTCAAATGTCCTTTTCACAAACTACCGCAGTAGGTGTGATTATAGATTATTGGAATATATTTTTTTCTTATAGAGCCAGAAAATAGTCTGTCTTATATTTGGCCATTTTTACTGCAAAAGGTGTAATTAAAGATTTCTGGAATGTACTTTATCCTTTTAGAGACAGAAAATATAAAAATTCTTGTTATTCATTGAAATAAATACAGGAGTAGGTGGGTTAAATCTTGCTTAAAGCACCTTCTTTCTTTGTGCAACAGCAAAATACACTCAATGGGCTCTTTATTAGGTACAGCTGTACTCTTGTTCGTTAATGCAACTATCTGATCCTGTGTCGGCAGTGCAGGTTGGTGGTGGTGGTGGTGTAACGTTGTGGGAAATGATTTCTTGGCATATATTAGGCCCCTTAATACCAAAGGATCATTGTTTAAATGACACAGCCAACCTGAGTATAGTTACTGACCATATCTGTCCCCTTAAAGCCCCAGTCTACCCATCTTCTAATAGCTACTTCCAGCAGGATACCGCACCATGTCACAAAACACATGTCACCTTAATCGCAGTGGCAGAACTGCCATTGGTCTGGCAGGCTCGGTGCACCGGGGCCCATGGAGATAACGGGGCCCGCTGCAGGGCAGATGTAGAGATGTATTTGCACGTAGCGAGCTGTGGGAGCCGGTTCCCTCCGCCCCGCTTCCCTGCACCGGGGCCCACAGCTGCTAGTTCCACCTCTGCTCAAGCAGTTCTACGAACATGACAATGATTTCAGTGAACTCCAATGGCCTCTACAATCACCAGATCAGACAGAGCATCTTTGGGATGTGGTGGAAAGAGTTTTAAAATATGAATCTGCAGCAACTACGTGATGTTATCATGTCAACATGAACCAGAATCTCTAAGGAATGTTTACAGCACCTAGTTTAATCCATGCCACAAATAATTAAGGCTATTCTGGGGGCAAATGCTGGACCCCACCCAGTACTAGGGGGTCCTACCCAGTTTTAGACTTAATAAAATGGTCACAGTGTATATTGCCCTTATGGCAGGGGCAAACGCAGGATTTGTAGAGGAGGGTTTCCACGTCGCCAGTGGGCGTGACAAGCATACATGGGGCGTGGCTATAATTTTAGACAGTGCTTGGCTGCTCTTCAACTCTTCCTATCCGCATTATATACATGGGCAATGCTGCGTGCACTACTGTTAGGTGCACACAGCTCTCCCTTTTCAAGAAGAGCTGTGTGAAGCAGGAGCAGGGTCCAGCCACCTCAATTATACAGTGCCCCAGGCTTGGAGGGGGGTTTCCAGGCACTAGGAAACATCCCCTCGGTTTGCCTATGCCTTAAGGTGACAATAGTATATTTGGAAGAAAGCAATGACCTAAAACCCTCTCAAATGTAACCTTTCCCAAGTGCATATATCTGCAAACTTTGTAAGTGCTTGTAATGACCAGGACAGTGGCATGGACAGGGGCGGGCTGGACCCGGGCCGCTCTGTCTAACGGCCCTTGGGGTAGGGCATGTCCTAGATCAACTTTAAATTTCAGTATAAAAATAAAGTTATCAAGTATTTGTGTGCTACATGAAAAAACAGCCAGTATTTCCTTATGTGCAAAATAATAAACTAATTTGCACCCCTTGTATTATAACATGGTTAGTCCAGGATCAAATTTACTCCTTTATTTTGCTTTGCTCTCCTTAATGACTCAGGCCCTGTGTGTGTGTTGAGTACTCTGCTTCCCCTTTGCAGTTCTGGATACTGTTCTATACTAAACTGTAACAGCACAATGCACGACAAAATACTGTAATATGCTATCACAGTTTACCCATACTTGCAAACTTCTTTGTTTTGGCGTCCGGGAGATCCAGGGGCAGGTGGGTGTGTGGAGGTGGGGCTATGCAAAGTGCATCATTGTGGCTCCTCCCCTAATCATACTTTACCATCTTAGCCTATTACAACAGGGAGAAGGGGCCTTGATGATGTGGGAATCGCGTCACTAACCTCAACCCCCACCCACTTCACTAACGAAGTGAGTAGGAGCTGGGAGGTTGCACTGCTCTCCCGGGAGTCCAGGAGAGAAATTCGGGAGTCTCCGGAATATTCCTGGAGAGTAGGCAATTTAGAGTTTTCTACATACCAGTAATCTATTTATTTGTATCCTAGCAGGGGAGTAGAATAATGTTTTCAAGTGGAGAACCCATGTAAATATAATTTAATGTAGATGCATGTGCATAGTAGCTATAATATCACAATACAGGACATAGAGATACAAGCTACAGGATGGCACGCTTCTGCCTCTACAGCATATGTCCTGGATTACACAGGACCAGGGCCGGATTAAGGGAATTGAGGCCCCTGGGCTAAGGGGTCCTCCATTCCCCCGTGAGGCCCCCAATGTGAGCCACCCGCCCCCCCCGTGAGGCCCCCCCCAAGCACTTACTTGTCAGTGCAGTCCTCCTTCCGCGGCGCACTGTAAGCTCCTTACTGAGGAGATCTCGCGAGAGTTCACGAACTCTCGCGAGATCTCCTCAGTAAGCAGATTACTGAGCGGCGCCGGGGACGGATGACTGCACTGACAGTGCTCAGCAGCATTGATCGGGATGAGGGCGCCCCCGCCCCCGGACCAATCAATAATGCTGCTGAGGACTTTGAAGGGCCCCCTAGATGCC